>NC_054831.1:105923953-106223953 GCF_018345385.1 Vulpes lagopus | reverse complement strand
ATTGTGCTTTTTATTTTATTTGTTTTTTAAGATTTTATTTATTTATTCCTGAGAGACACAGAGAGAGAGGCAGAGACCCAGGCAGAGGGAGAAGCAGGCTCCATGCAGGGAGCCCGAGGCAGGACTCGATCTTGGAACCCTGGGGTCACGCCCTGGGCTGAAGGCAGGTGCTCAACTGCTGAGCCCCCCAGGCTGCCCACATTGTGCATTTTAATAGCTGGAAGGGACCTCAGGGTTCCTGGTAAAACCCCCTCCCTTTACAGGTGAAGTAACCATAATCCCGAGAAGAGCTGAAGGTCCTACAGCTCATCACTGTAAAGCAGGATTCAGACCTAATTCCCCTGGCTCCCAATTCATGCTCTCCTGCTTAGATAGCTGGCAATTTCTGGTAACATGTACCAGACACCAAAACACATATGTTTGCCCTCCCTTCCTTCAAAGCCTGGGCCTCTGAGCCCGGAGCTGACGAGCATCCATGTAGGCCTGCTGTGTCAGGGAGGCCTGGCCTGGCCGCGGGGGGCAGGAGGGCAGGACTGGGAGTGAGGGGCATGAGGCAGTGATGACCAGGACCCTCCCTCAAGGCTGGAATGCACAGGGAATGCCTTCGCCTCATGCATTACAAGTCCCTGGGTCAGAGGGAATAGGCGCAGAATCGGGACTGTTCTAGCCAGGATGGCCTGTGAGGGGCTTTTTTGGAGCCAGTTTTTACCACCTCAGTCTATGCAGGTATGACCTGGAGAGAGCCTCCCCTTCCCGGACGACCCTGCCCCGTGAGAGCCCATGAAACCCAGTGACATATGCCCGGGCCCACTGAGGCAGGCCGAACATCCCCCCAGGTCTATAGGACCCCAGGTTGCATAACCGGGTACTTCCTACCGGAAGTACTTCCTTCTGTGTTCACGATTAGACTCGAAGGGAGCCCTCAGAATGACTCTGTAAAAGTACTGTTGGTTTTTTTGAAAATCACCGGGGGAATGGAAACCAGGAGACAACTCTGGGAAGCTCGGATGCCTCCGTTTTGCTAGGAAGGATGGTGGCCCTGGGCGGTTTGTGACAGGGGGCAACAGGAGGGAGCTGCAGGCCCGCCTGGTGCGGGAGCAGGGCTGAGGCTGCAGCTCTCATAGGAGGTGGCGTCCGGTCTGTCTGCTGATTCAGGGGTAGAGCATTTCTGAGCGGCTACTCTACAACGAGGCTGAGTCCCAGCCAAGGACAGGGGCAGAGATGCACACGATGCGAGCACTTCCCATCACTCTCCAAGTACAGACAGTGGGAGAGCCGTGAGCCACAGGCCAACGTCTCTTAGATGCCAATACACTCTTCGAAAGATGTCGTTGGGTGGCGCCGCGTGGCTTAGTCGGGTAGGCATCCGACTCCTGATCTTAGCTCAGCATGGTGACATCAAGCTCCGTGTCAGGCTCTGTGCTGGACGTGGAGCCCACTGGGGACTCTTGCTTCCTCTCCCTGGCCCCTCCCCCACTAAAATAAAAGACTTAATTGGTACTATTGCTACAACACTAAGGAGACACGGTCACTTTTAATGATACTTTTACATCCTCCCCTTTCCTTTCCCAGGGGCCGATCCCTGGCAAGCATCCTGCACACACCATCCTTGGCCGGCTCCTGGAAAGCCCAGCCTGCGGCCGCGGCACCCTCCTTCCCCACCACTCCACCGCCGGAGCACGCACATACTCAAGTCTATACTATATACATGATGTCCTGTCTCTTGGGCTGTAGCCCCTCATGGAACCTCAGAACAAGCTTTGATGCAATGTCTCTGGCTGCTTAGGAGAGGCAGCAGAACTTAATGGTCAAGAGCATTAACTGGGCATTAACCTTGGCTTGAAATCACAGCCCTTCCCTCATTTATGGGGAGCAAATGTGATGACATACACGACAGCCTTACACGGGGCCCAGCCCACGGAAACCCCCAGTAAACGGCAGCTATTATTCCTGCCATCCAAAGTTTCCGAGATCTGAATCCAAGCCACATATGCACCGAGGAACTGTCCCTTCCTCTTAGACCGGGACAGGCTCTACCTTCAGCTTCTTCCTCCCACTCTCTGCTGTCCTACAAGGGGGAAGTCAACTTTTCCTCTCACAAAACAAACAAAACACCAGAGAATCAAACAACAACAAAAAGCCCTCAGTTCAAACTTTGATCATCATTTTTTTGCCTTGCTGCCATAGGTTCCAAACTGGTTTCTTACCCCTTAGACTCAGTTCTCTGTCTCCAATCCATTCTTCACTCTGCCCAGAGTTATGTTTCTAAAACGTAGATAAGTTCTCTGCTTGAAATCCTTGAATAACTTTTTTTTTTCTGCATGGAAAAAAATTAGATAAACCATGTAAGCCACTGAATATGGCCATGTCTTCTACGACACTATTGTCCTAAATCTCGTCGATACCAAACCACTTGTAGTTTCTGAACCATGCTGTGGTGTATGCTGATTTATGGTTTCCTTGTCTTTGAATGCTAATCCCTTAACCTTCACTTTACACAGTGAATTCCCAGATCTTCTGTGAAAATCCTATTTATTCTTCAAACTCTTTGCTATGGACCGAATGTCTGTGCTCCTCCAAAGTTCCTGTGTTGAGGTCCTAATCCCCAAACTTGATGGTATTTGGAGGTGGGACTTTGGGGAACTAATTAGATTTAGATGAGGTCATAAGGGTTAAGGCTCCATGATGGGATTAGTGCACTCACAAGAAAAGACAAGGGGGAGATCTTGGCCTCTCTCTCAGCCCTATGAGGACAGAGCAAGAAAGCAGCCATCCATAAACCAAGAAGAAAGAGGGCCCTCTCTGGACATCAAATGTGCTAGCAGTCTGATCTTGGACTGAGCTTCCAGAAGCTCCAGAACTGAGAAAAATAAATGTTATTTAATCCCCCCAGTCTATGGTACTTTGTTAGCAGCCTGAACTAACTTAGCTACGTCTTCTCAATACCCTTTATACTTTACTTACTCACTCATTATACCTCAATGGAATGCTGAGCATGTAGCAGAGCTCATACTACATCCTAGAGATGCAAAAACCATCCCTGCCCTCAAGATGTATTTAGTGTAAATGGGGAGATAGGAACATACCTGACAATTCCAATAGACTGTATGAGGTGCCGACAGAGCACAGATAAGGGGCACCTAACCCAAACAAAGGCTTAGAGAGGCCTCTCCATAGGGGTGATGCTTGAATTCAGCCTTCCTGACTTCAGGTCATTCCCTGCCTCACACCATAAAGATAAGCACTCTCCACAATGTAAAACTTTTGTAACCCTGTGTGTGATCTTGTTGCTACTTCCTCTCAAGTGGCACGATAATTCAGTAATTCCCCTTGGAGTGAATGTTAAGGACAAGAACTTTATCTTAGTCATCTCAGTATTCCCAGATACTTTTAGAATGTCTAATACATAGTAGGTACTCAATTACTGTTTGAAGAACAAAGAGATGGATAGATGCTCAATAAACATCTTCAAGTACTCAATGATTGTATTATATGAGCATAATTGAAACTGGAGAAAGAACTCTTTAAGTAAATTCACTTAAAATGTAAGAGACAAAGAAAAATTAACTTGAACTTTATGTTAAAAGTGAAAATCAAATTATCAAAATATGTTCTTTTATAGTAAAAATTTAGATTAAATGGTTAAGTAGGCACTAATTTTTTAGAAATAATATTGGAGTAGTTGAAAAATGTCTCTAACAGCATCTCTGAGAACACTGTAATTTCACGTTGCTGCAGGAAAAGCAATACTTTTATTTAAAAATTTCAAGATCTTGTCATTTTGCATGAGAACCTCTCTTATATTTTGACATATAATCATCACACTTACGTATGCATTTTGTTCATTTTCCTTCTTTAGTTTCATTTTATTTGCCAATGGCTAAGTCTGTGTTGTAGACAGTAGTACATCACTTGTATTAACATCATAAAATCTTACATCCTCTGAAAAATACAGTTTCACTCTATTATTTACATTGAATTTTTATTTTCTTTCAGGTGTGTTCAACAACAGCAAGTGTTCTAATAATGACATTGATTCAGTGGGGATGAAATCCACCCAATGATTTCTGGTAAATCTTTAACAACTAGTCCCCCAAAAAACAAAGAGCTCTGATTTATAGTGTTTTCCAATTGTCTAGTGTAAATAATTCACCACGGCCAATTCCAAGTGGCCGACATGATGTCACTGAATGCAGACTTGGGAAGAGAGGTGTACACCACATCTCTGAGCCTATATGATGAGCCAGCTCCAGCACGTCACTGGATAGATGCCAATGGTAAGCTGGATGTGATGCTTGAGTGGTCATTAATTTTAAATTGGTCAGTTTTTAGTGAATATTTCTGTGCTATGATGACTCTTCTTTTCCTCATAAACCTTATAACCTACAGCATCCAATAATTACAAATCCCATGTACATCATGTCAAGCTCCCTAGAGTTGCCCCCAAGTAAATAAAACCTTAGTAATATTTCATATTGTCTCTGGAGCAGACCCTGAGTTCACTCTCCATTCTTTGTGTCTAATACTCCTTCTAAACCCACTACTACTACATCCAGGGGTTGGAACAGCAAGCCCCTCATACCTTTTTCTTAGTATTCTTCCTGGAAACATCATGAGACCAGAAACTAAATATAGAGCTTGAAATTCTTCTGTATTTTCTCTACCTTCCCAAAAGCAGGACTCCCCCTTTCCAATTGTTATGGACTGAATCTTGCTTCATCCTCAAAATTCATATGTTCAAGCCCTAATCCCCAGTGCAGCTGTATTTGGAGATAGGGTCATTAAGAGGTAATTAAGGCTAGATGAGGTTGCAAGTAAGGAGGCCTTAATCCAATACGACTGATGTCCTTATAAGAAGGGGAAGAGATGCTGGGGAGGCACACATCTAGAGAAAAGGCCACGTGAGGACACAGAAAAGGAGGCTATTTGCAAACCAGGAAGACAGGTCTCACCAGAAACCAATCCTCCTAGCACCTTGATCTTGAACTTGAAGCCCTGAGAACTGTAGGAAAATACACACCTGTTGTCTCAGCCACCCAGTCTGTGGTGTTCTACTACAGCAGCTCTCATGGTCTAATGTCCAAACAAATTGCTAGGATAGCCTTGAACATTTCCTAGTTCTTGGTAAATGCACAAACTAACAACGCGGTGGCATATGGGAGAATGTGTGTGATGCATAAACTCATGAATTACTCTGATTTTTAATTACACAGGTTACTTAAAGATTGCTGAGAAGGTTGCTATTGGACCATCTGCAGATCATTACAACGTGACCTGCAGGATGAAATATAACTGTCAGCCTCATTCAGAAATATTTATTCATTTTGGGAATTGCCATAATTAATATAAGGCATTCTTGCACAGACTTGTATTAAACTCAGTGTAATCAAAGACATACAGGTTATTAAAAAGAACTTTCGAAGTTTGTGGAGGTAAACCTGTAGTTTCAGATAACCCTGTCTCCATTGACCTTAGATTCACTTGCTTCTGAAGCAAGATGATGGGAGAAATCAACTAAATTTGAAAGATTTTTTTAAAATAGTGACAAGGAATAAAGGGGAAAGGAGAAAAAATGAGTGGGAAATATCAGAAAGGGAGACAGAACATGAGAGACTCCTAACTCTGGGAAACGAACTAGGGGTGGTGGAAGGGGAGGTGGGCGGGGGGTGGGGGTGACTGGGTGGCGGGCACTGAGAGGGGCACTTGATGGGATGAGCACTGGGTGTTGTTCAAATTGAACACCAATAAAAAATAAATTTACAAAAAAAAATAAAGATATTTTTTAAAAATGAAATAGGCCAAAGACTATGAGACTTCACTGTGAATAGGGAGTATTGGTTTGCCCAAGTAGACATTACAGAACAGGGTCTGACTAACCTCAGACCTGACCAAAACAGCTCTATTTGCCAAAAAAACCCCAGTCATTTTCACATGGTGCCAATAAATCCAGATTGCTGGCTACCACCTATGAACACACACAAGGCAGCTCACTGTTGGAAAAATGAACAGTGTTTAGTGTTTGTAAATTTAATTACAGCTCCGTTTGCTGGTAACAAAGATCCAGTTAGTTTGTGTTCTGGGTTAGGTAAGAGGTTCTCTCTGGCTTTCAAAGCACCTTGGCTTAGCTTCTCCATCCTCCTCCACCCTCTTGCTGTTCCACAGCTTCTGTGCACACAGAGCAACTCTGAACAGGAGGCTGGAGTGTCTCACTGGTCTCTTTGCCCTTGGTGCTGACTCAGATCCTGTGAGAGCTCCAGGAAACTAATGAAAATAAGACAAAGACCATGAATAGTAGAGCCCACCAAAGAGGAAATACAAATCACTGATAAAGAGACAAAGAGGGGCCCCTGGGTGGCTCAGTGGTTAAGTGTCTGCCTTTGGCTCAGGTCGTGACCCCACGGCCCCGGGGATGGAGTCCTGCAGGGAGCCTGCTTCTCCCTCTGCCTGTGTCTCTGTCTCTCTCTCTGTCTCTCTCATGAATAAATAAATAAAATCTTAAAAAAAAAAAGAGAGAGAGAGAGACGAAGAGATTGTGTTTCAATGGTGATTAAAAGAATGGCACGTTCAACATGATATTTGCTGCTTTCAAATTGATGTTTTAATGAAAGGATGGGCATCAAAGGCACGTGAACTTGGTTCAACTGCTCTGCCCTGTATCATCTGATGTTACTAGAGAGCGAATTGGCAATATGCACGAAAAACCTTTAAAATGTTACTGTGCCTTCTGCTTCCAGCCAACGTGGAATAAAAGGTACCAGATTTACTCTCCTGCCTGAAATCACCAAAAAGTATTAGGTAAAAAAAAAAAAAAAAAATCAGATAAAATCTATTCAGCAATGGTTTTCAAGATACTCCCTGAAAGACAGCAAACAAATGGGGTGAGCCCTACAAAATTGCTTCAGCTGACTGCTGGAGATTTCCCAGACCACGCTGTGGGGTCAGGGCTCCCTGAGTTGAGGAGAAAGAGCTGAGAGTCTGGAGAGATCAAGGCAACTGGAGTTCTCAGAACAAAGTATTGGGGACGCAGGAGCTTCGTGGAGAAATGTGCCGAGGGTCTCCCTTCATGATCGCTGATCAGCACATACACGTGCGGAAACCACCTACAGCTGGGCAAAGGTCAGTTAATAGGATTAGGTGCCCACACAGGGCTGGATATAGGGCATGTTCCCATAGACATACTGGAAAAGGTCACAACCATCAATCAGACTGAAACACAGAAGGGTCTTCATGATGGGGAACAAGCCCTAGATTAAGCTCTAATCTAGTCTTTTTTTTTAACTTTAATATTTTAATTTAAATTCAATGAATTAATATATAATGTATTAATAGTTGCCAGAAGTAGAAGTTAGTGATCCATCAGTCTTATATCACACCCAGTGCTCATTCCATCACATGCCCTCCTTCATGCCATAACCAAATTACCTGATCCCCTCCCCCCATCCCCTCCAGGGACCTTCAGTTTTTTTCCTATGATCAGAGTCTGTTATGGTTTGTCTCCCCTCTGATTCCGTCTGTTTTATTTTTTCCCTCTCTTTCCCTATGATCCTCGTTTTGTTTCTTAAATTCCTCATATGATGGGGCACCTGGGTGGCTCAGTGGTTGAGCGTTTGCCTTTGGCTCAAAGCGTGACCCCAGGGTTCCAGGACTGAGTCCCACATCGGGCTCCCCACAGGAAGCCTGCTTCTTCCTCTGCCTGGGTCTCTGCCTCTGTATCTCTCATCAATAAATAAATTTTAAAAACCTTTTTAAAAAATTCCACGAGTGAGATCATATGATAATGTCTTTCTCTGATTGACTTATTTCACTCAACATAATACCCTCTAGGTCCATCTATGTTGTTGCAAATGGCAAGATTTTCATTTTTTGATGGCCGAGTAGTGTTCCCGTGAGTGTGTGTATGTAGCACATCTCCATCCATCATGTGTCAACGGACATCTGGGCTTTTTCCACAGTCTGGCTGTCGTGGACATGGCTGCTGTGAACACCGGGCTGCAGGGGTCCCAGTGTTTCACTATATTTGTATCATTGGGGTAAATACCTACAAGTGCCATTGCTGGGTCATAGGGCAGATCTGTTTTTAACTTCTTGAGGACCCACCACACTGTTTCCCAGAGTGGCTGCACCAGTTTGCATTCCCACCCACAGCAAGAGGGCTCCCCCTTTTCTGAATTCTTGCCAACATATATTGTTTCCTACCTTGTTAATTTTCCCCATTCTCACCGGTGTGAGGTGGGATTTCATTGTGGTTTTGATCTGTATTTCCCTGATGCCGACCAATGTGGAGCATTCTCTCATGTGTCTGTTGACCACGTGCAGGTCTTTTTTGGAGAAATGCCTGTTCATGTCCTCTGCCCATTTCTTGATTGGATTATTTGGTTATTTGAGTGTTGAGTTTGACAAATTGGTTATAGATCTTGGATACCCTTTATCTGATATGTCATTTGCAAATATCTTCTCCCATCCTGTCAGATATCTTTTGTTTTTTTCAACTGTTTCCTTTGCTGTGCAGAAGCTTTTTATCTTGATGAAGTCCCAATAGTTCATTTTTGCCTTCGTTTCCCTTGTCTTTGAAGACGTGTCTAGCAAGAAGTTGCTGCAGCCTAGGCCACAGAGGTTGCTGCCTGTGTTCTCCTCTAGAATTTTGATGGATTCCTGTCTCACATTTAGGTCTTTCATCCATTTTGAGACTATTTTTGTGTGTGGTGTGAGTAAATGGCCCAGGTTCATTCTTCTGCATGTGGCTGTCCAAATTCCCCAACACCATTTGTTGAAGAGACTGTCTTTTTTCCATTGAATATTTTTTCCTGATTTGTCAAAGATTAGTTGACCACAGAGTTGTGGGTCCATTTCTGGATTCTCTATTCTGTTCCACACTGTCTTGATGATCACAGTTTTGTAATACAGCTTGAAGTCTGGCATTGTGATGCCTCCAGCTTTGGTTCCCTTTTCAATATTTGGCTATTCGGGATCTTTTCTGGTTCCATACAAACTTTAGGATTTTGTTCTGGGTCTGCAAAAAAAGTTGATGGTATTTTGATAGGGACTGCACTGAATGTGTAGATTGCTCTAGGTAGAGACACCCGTGGGTGCTCAGCAGTTGAGCGTTTGCATTAGGTTTTGGGTGTGATCCTGGGTCCGGGGATCTAGTCCAGCATCAGGCTCCCTGTGAGAAGCCTGCTTCTCCCTCTTTCTATGTGTCTCTCATGAATAAATAAATAAAATCTTTTTTAAAAAATCCGTATTGTTGGTTATTGTCTTTGACGGTGAAGTTCTAGGTGATTTTTATTTTCTCCCTAATTTCTGTATTGTCTGAATGTTTTTACATGTATTATGTTTTATAGTCAGAAAAGCAATAAAGTTATTTTGAGTTTATTAAAAATATCCAAAGCAAAATAAGATTTTAAAGAAAGATAGTATAATCTCATTTGAGTGAAATATAAACTAATATAAATTTATAGAAGAGAAGAATGGGAGGCAATACACCAAAACATTAATTGGGATTTGAGTGGTAAAATTACTACTGGTGGGTTTTTTTTTTTCATTTTGCTTTTCTGTGCTTTCTTCTCATTTTTCTCTAATAAATGTTTGCACTTTTATAATAAGATCATAAAACTATTATCCTTATTTTAAAAATCTCATGAATAGAAAAGGTTGGCCAGAAGGTAAATGCATAGCTATCCATTCAGCCTTCAGGGATCTCTCTCTTTTATAAAATGAGGGTGCACTAGATGAATTTTAAAGCCCTTTTCACCATGAGAATTAATCTATATTAAATTTTCAGAGATTACATATGAACGACTTTGGTTCTCCTATGTTTAAGCTTAAAAATAAAAATAATGAGAGGCTTTTCATTTTTCCTAGTTTTCCCCTTCCTCAGATTGGCTACTGAGCTGGGCATTTTGCCCTAGATTTTCTTCTTGAAACTGAGTCCTTTATTGCTTCAAATGAGATTAATTTTGAAGTTCAAGATTGCTAGCCCTTCATGTTTATTTATAAGCTCCTTATTGAGGCACATACCTTGTACTTGCTCAAAAACTGATGTAGCCTTTTCCATGTCATACTGCCCATAAATTATCCAAAGACTAAGTTTTCAGATTGATTTTTTTCCCTTCCCTCCCCCATTAAATCATCATATTAATCACTCCAACATTTTCCTTCATTGAGGATGTTGATGAATGGGAAATAAATTATCTGTCAATTGCATATTCACCAAAGTATGTAAGATTATTCCAGACTTCTTAAAAAGTAGCTATCCAGAACTGCCCACTAGAAATACCAGGAGTCTGATTTCCATTGAGTTATGGCAGCAGATGTGCTGGACTCTTCCTGGAAAGGCTAACGCTCAACTAATCACGCTGGTGCACATGAATTTGATTTTATTAGTTGCCATTATTATTTATGGTTTGCTGAGGAGCAGTGATGCATAGCTCATTGTGGGCTCATGCTTTAGCTCATTTACCATGGAAATACTGGCCCAGGATATATTTTTCCTCTTCTAGTGTCTCTTCCTTACAGGCAATAATACACAAACTCAAAATTGAAATGAAGATCTGGAGCAACTGTAGTATATGATGTTTCCCTACCCCTCTTCTAGCTGATGACCTCCTTGTGGGGGGTACACGTTTTTATTACCTTTCCAATATGGGTACCCTAGGGGCTACTGGGACATACTACTTGTTAATGGGGGAAGCAGATGGCATCATGGTTTTAAGTGTGAGCTTTAGAGTCACACAGATCTGGATTAAATCCTGGCTCTGCCACTTATTAGCTATCATCTTCAGAAAGTTACTTAACCTCTTGGGGCTTCTCTGCTCAACTGTAAAATGGAAGTAATAATAATACCTACCCCAATGGGTTATTAATGAGGATTAAAGGAGATAAGACATCACAGCTCTCTAGGAGGGTTCTTAAAGCACGGATAATATCCAATAAATTTTAGCAAATATGATTAAAAAAGGAAGACCATGGCCTGTTGCATAGGTTCACAGTGAATTGGATTTTTTTTTACTTGTTCCAGAGAGGCCACCTGACTTCCCCAAGCAACTATTCTAGTGTTTTGTGTCCACTCGGTTTCTTTTTTCCTAGGGAAAAAACCATCTTTGTTACTGTGCTTTCTGCTATTGTTTGGACAGAGATCTCACATGTTCCTTTGTGTTCTTTTCTCACTGCTGCTTAGTGCTTCTCCACGTTGGTAACCTCTCTGGATACAAGTTGTGGTGGTGAGTGGATGACTGAATGATGCAGTTTGACAGGATGAGCCCTAAAGGCAACTCTTTCACTTTCAAACATTTTAAAACCATTTTTAAAAAAGGACAGTAAAAGAAAGAAAAAAATAGTCTATTTAGACTATTTAAATAGTCTATTTAAAAAACCATTTTTAAAAAAGGACAGTAAAAGAAAGAAAAAAATAGTCTATTTAAAAAATAGTCTAACTAGTGTTAGCGACAGGAGAAAAAAAATCTGAGCACCTTTACGGCTGAAAAGAAAATGACAATGATCATAGCTTGTATATTCCTTGACAAACCGTTTGGCAAAAATTATTATTATTCTTTTTTTTAGAAAACAAGAAGATGGACAGAAGTATAATACTTTAAACCCGTTTTGTCAACAACAATGTTAAGGCAAAAAGGAGGTTAAGCAACATGTTTTTTGCTATGGCTGGTCAGTAATTCCAAGACCAGTAATTCTTGGTGCCATGAATCACTTTCTCATCCCATGTCTTCCTCTGCTTTGGGGACACTCTTCAGAGGCTTCCATGTGAAGTTTACTGGAGGCACTATGATTGGCATCATCATCATCATCACAATAATAATAATGACAATAATAGCTAACATTAGGAGCTCTTATTATATACCAGATGCTGTTCAGAGTTTTTACAGGTGTTAAGTCATTCAATTTTTCAACAACCCGTTGAGATTAGCATGATAATTACTCCCATTACTAACAATGAGGAAAAGGTGGTACTTGTTGGAGGACACACAACTGGCATGTAGTAGACGATCATGGTCAAGAGCCTCGATTGGCAGAGCCAACCCTGAGGAGCAGCTCTCTAGACCCGCTGCTTCTCTTCTCACACATCTCTTTCCATCCCCAGTGTGAGCTGTAAGCATGGCCCTCTTCCAAAGGCAGCCAAGTCGAGGTCCACAAGTAAAATACTACTTCTTCAAATGAAAGAGATGTAAGAAGAAAGTTGGAGGCATTGGCCTAAACCAGTTTCCTTTTGCAAACGCCTGTCATTCCTTATCCTTAGTCGTGGGTGGTTAGAGCACGGAGGCAGCATGGATAACTCTGTGGTCAGCTTGAACAAGGACACAGCAGTCGGGAGGCTATCTACCCAATCCAATATAACTGCACTTTGAATACCGTCACTAACAAGCCAGTCTCAACATATCCAGCCTAAAAATGTGCTTTGATTTCATCATCAAATAGACATTTTGGATGCCTCAGAGTTGCACAGAAATCATCCTCACTTTACGGCTGTCCCATCACTCAGAAGAGGCCAACCTAGAACAAATTCACGCCAAGGTGAAAGCAGAAAGAGAGAGTGGCTCTGTCTCATTCACTGTCATGGGTTGGACATGATTTAAAACATGAGTCATCATGAAACTGCAAAGCCTGACACACATTTGTGAAATGAAGCCCTTCTGAGAAGGGCTCCTAGAAGCCTCTTGAGGTAGAAAACATTATGTTTTGACTTGCAAAAATAAAACTGTACCTGCCTAGGTACAAATCTTCAACCCATGAACTCACTGGTTGATGCTGGAAGCAGGAGGAGAAAGAAATTGGGTGGCTCCTTCATTTTCGGACCAGCCACGGGACTGAGCACCAGCCCAAATCTTCTTTTATTTTTAAGCAGGAGAAAAAGTAGGTTGGTGGTCCAAGTAGGTGAGGAGAATGTTCCCTTTAGCAAGCTGGCTGTCCACCCAGATCCTCAGCACCACAGAATCACAGAGATGCCCCACAAGGGCCCACTGCTACATAAGCACTATGACACATCCCTGGAGTATGCATCATGTGGGATATGAAAGATCTAGAAAGAACAAAATGAGACAGGCTGCCTTCAAAGTTTGCTGAGGATTTGGGTTTCCTTGGGGAATTTATTCAAGCATGAGCTTCTGCTCCGTCAAACAGATGGGCTATTTACATTGCTCCTCTCCCAGTAGGATCCTAAATTCATGTAAACACATGGCAAGGGAAGATAAATAGAGAAAATATTCTAATATCTAAATAAAGTTGCTGCATGTGAGACGTAGTCCACCCCTGCAGAAACGTAATACAGTTTGCTCTGCAAGAGTCCTGGACCCCAACACAGTCCAGAAGGTCAACCACCCTGAGAGGTCATGAGGGGCTCACCGAAGCAGATGTGCAGCTGGCACAAGGTAGAAGACATCACGGCCAGCGCCGTGGTTGGGTGGATGGAAGCCCCGGGGCCATGCCTCTCGTTCGTTGGGTGTTGTTCACACACATCGCATATCCTATTGTCTGCCCACAGTTTTAACATCATTTCTACACTCATGGATTATTAGGTTTTCTCCTGGCACTTATTTATTCATTCCAAATGCACCAAGACCCTAATATATAAATGGAAAAATCCATAAGAGAGAAAATAGAATTTAGAAAATTATAAATTGCCAACTATCAGAAACTCAATAGAAAACCACAGGGAAAAAGCATTTTTCACTTCCCAAATAAGCAGAGCTTTAAATTCTAATACCCAGGTCTGGTGAGACTATAATAAAAGAACCCATTCTTGATGATGGTCATGATCATGATGGCTATGAGAGCTCTTAGACCTAGTCGGTGCTCTATAAAGAGGATGGATAGATGGATGGATGAGAAGTTCAAAAACTCTGCCTTCCAGTCCACCTGGGACTTAGCCAGGCACGCCCATACTTGGGGATGGCTTTTCCCTGAACATCTCAAGTCACTGCAAAGCCCCCAACAGATGGCTCCTCTATGAGGTCCTATCTGGTCTCGTGTAGTTTCGTTTTCATTCTGACAAACCAGCTCAGGGTAAATGGCTGTGTCTTGCTTCACATTGAGAATTCTCCTTGGCCCTGGTTGAAAGTGTGATGAGTTTTGCAATGGACCTGAGGTTCAAAGTGTGATTCACGTTCTTTAAGAGTCATCTGTCAAGAAAGCATTCAAGGAATGGCGTGAACGATTCTCTCCAGGAGGGCGCGGCTACTGGTATTTTGGTTTAATGCAAACCCATTTGGTTCTATAAATACATACGTGAGCCCCAGCAGCGGTAATGGGCTGCCACTGTTTGTGTATCTTGGGGGTGGGTGGGTCTTAGGGTGTTGACTCTCCCTACAAAGGGTCCTCAGAACACATTTTGGATCAGAGAGGGAGAAGTGTGAGGAAGCAGTCACACAGAAAGCACAGAGTCCAGAGCCGTTAGGACTGACTTGCTCGTTCTGCAAATGAGCAAACTGAGGCTCCGAGAGGTTAGGTAAGTGCCCAACATTAAACAGCCAGTACGGGGACCTTGAGAAACTGGTGCCCACTTGAATGATGTGGGTCACAGAATATTTCACGGAGCACCAGTTCTAAAAGGTTCTCCAGGAGAAGAAGGCAGAAGGAGGAAGGGAAGAGAGGGTTTTGGAGCAGTCTATATCCTCTCTGCGCCCAGCCTCCCGCCTCCCGTCCTCCCTTCCCTCTGGAGGTACATGGTGTCCCTCAGCCTTTAAAAGGCTGGGAGGAGACATTCAGCAAGGAAAGCTTTTAAGGTTGTTTAACTCGATGTTGCCAAGTTCATATGATCACAGGGTCCCTATTACGTTCGATGACAAATCTCCAGGAGTTGCAGTCCTCAGAGCACACGGTCAGAAATGCCATGCTGTAACCTCTGCACGTCTTTCCAAAACCAACCTCAGAAAAGTGACAAAAATTACTACGGGGCCAAAGACACAACCTCAGAAGTCAATCCGTAACCTCCCCAGGAAACCCCCTGGTCTGAAATCCTGGGAGGGGCTAACAGTGGTCCCTCTACTCTTATGCCTAACTCCTTCAGAGATACTGTGAATGCGACCAGTGTCTGAAATCTTAAGTTTTATCAGCATAATGGTTATCATGTGATTTCCAAAGCACCCGATGAGCGTTGCTCCTGCTTGGCTACAGTGTGTTCTGTAATCACTGCCCCAAAAAGATGACCCTTCCTAGTGTATTGTTACTTGGTTGTTTTTACAAAAGCTTCCTTTTAAAAATAGTCGGAACAAGTGTATTTGCTGCATTATAGGACTTTCCCTTGGCCTTATTTTTTTTTCCCCCTTGGCTTTAAAATATAAATAATTAAAGGACTTTTCAAGGCCAATTTTTTTAGAACTATCATGAGAAAGTGGTTGAAATTCCCCCAAAAGGATCTTCTAATAGCAGAGAATCAGACGTCTAGGTAACCTGTGGTTCAACATGTACTGGATGGAATACAGGCCTCTCCTACACATTATCCCTCAGTCGTTTAAGATTCTGAGAAGCATTTTAGTTCCTTATGAAGAAGCACTGGATTGGGTAAGGCCGATTCATTTTTCTCAGTATAATCATCTCCCGGTCTGGAAGGGCCCCTCCTGGGACCCTGTCACACTAGCCTTGAAATTCCCGGAGCCCATCTCTGCCTCTGCTGTGTTCGACTACCTTGAAGGGTCGAGAGAGAGCTTCTCAGAGGCGAGCACCACCGCAGACGGAGAAACTGAGTGTCCTGTGAGGGTCTCTTCCCCACTTCAGAGAAATACACCTGCAGCGAGCCAGGCCGGCGGGGGAGAGCGCGGCTTGCATGCATGAGTGGGCAACGGAAACCGCAGGTGCTCAAGCACCCCAGTCTGCGGGCCCTGCACTGGGATGGCCTCTCCCCGGCCCTCCCACCGCTCCCCTCCTTGACGATACACAAATAGATCTTAAGAGAAGAAAAAGGAACGCCCAGCACAGCTCACGGGCCGAGGCCCATGAAGCCACAGCGGAGCCCAGGCCCTGAAGCCCATGACCGACGCGCGGTGAGTGGGGACAGGGGACCCTTGTCCCGGTGACCCCACTGGGAGCCCACCGCGCAGACGCCCCATCCCGCCACCCAGGGAGCCGCGGCGCCCTCCCTTCTCTTGGCTCACGTCTCTCTGTATGTTCGTGCCACATGTATATTGACACTTATAAGGCATATATACATATATACATAAATATACATATACTCTGTATATTTACATAGTACGTCGTGCTTTGAGACTTCTTTTTTACTTAATTTGGAAAATTTTTTCCAAGCCATTAAAGGTATATTTTAAAACCTATTCTAACACAATTTAATGCATAGTGTTCGGCAGTATTGATGTAGCACATAGGTTCTTAATGAATTTTAGCTGCTGAATTCGGCTGGTAACCAAATATATTTTCTTTGTAGACAAAAAAATCGGTAGGCGGAATGCAAGTCCTACTTCGACATTCACCCTCTTTCCTTTATATTCCTTCACTCCCCAGAGATGAGCACTATTCAAAGTTTGATTCGTCTCCATTTGGACCTTTTTACTATGCATTCACGGCATGTGTATTTATACCTATACACACGGAAGATTTTTTTAAAGTGGTTGGTATGGTAACCGTTTGGTGATCTGCGACCTTTTCACTAAACAGATTCTTTTAAGACTTTGTCTCACTGTTTCATGTAGCTTTCCCTCGTGATGTCAGATTGCTGAATTATGTGCCGCAATGGGGACATGCCCCTATGACCTGAAATAAATCGTTAACAGACACGTGGGTTGCGTCCAAGTTTGTGGACTACTTGGGGAATATCCTTCTTCACGCCTCTTTGAGGACACATGCGAGTGTTTCTTCACCACCAGGACAACGAGGGCGACTAACGACTGTGACAGATCCTGGCAAAGTGACCCCAAAAGGCTGTGTCCAATTTACCCCCACCAGCGGCACGAGAGGACCCATGCACACCAACACCAACCAAGTCTTCTGCATTCTTTTTCCAACGAATTTTGCAGCTTACCTCCCGACTTCAGCTTCCTCGCCTTGAAAATGGCCATGACAACTCTTACCTCATCATATCATGAAAGAAAATCATTTAAAAACTCACCTCTAGGGGATCCCTGCGTGGCTTAGTGGTTTAGTGCCTGCCTTTGGCCCAGGGTGCAATCCTGGAGTCCCGGGATCGAGTCCCACGTCGGGCTTCCGGCATGGAGCCTGCTTCTCCCTCCTCCTGTGTCTCTGCCTCTCTCTCTCTCTCTCTATGTCTATCATAAATAAATAAATCTTTAAAAAACTAAAAATAAAAAATAAAAAAATAAAAACTCACCTTTATTAGCCGTAGTAGCACGGCTCCCGTTTTCCTCCTCCCTCGTCTCCATCCCAGCCCACGATGCTTGTCACACTCACACATTTCACACATTTCCCTAGGCCTCCCCCATCCTTCCTAATTCTCAAAACCCCAATTCTCAACTGTCTTTCAAGGTTGATTACAGGTCCCTCCACCATCATGTGGTTACACTGGCCATTCTTTCACAACTCTCATGCATGTCCCTGCTGTGCCTTTTTTTTTTTTTTTGACTTAGAATTACCAGCCATTGAATAATAATGTTAAAATGGATGCTACTTATTGATTCTTAACTCTGTAGGAGCAACTGTGCCCAATGCCTCTGTAGACATTATCTCAATCATCATCACTGCACTATTATGTCTCATCTTAATGAATGAAACTCCAGAGGCTCAACGAATTTAAATACCCTGCTCAAGGCCACATATAAGTGGCAGAGCAGAGATTCAAAGCTGTAGCTCCATGCTGCAAAGCCTGTCATCAACCACTCCACAATGGTTGTAACCAGTCCACTTACCCCTTTTGGGAAACTGCAAGTCCCTGAAGGCAGAGGCAGAACAATTGCACTGATTTGGCGACACAATACAATGCCCTGCACATGGCGGACACTCAGTTACTGTGTTGAGTGGCTGAGTTGCTACCTTTCGAGGTCCACATTCCAGGCATGAATCATCAATCATTCCTGCCATGGTGCATGTCATCATCTGAGCCCTTGGGAGAGAGCTAAGACTTTATTGAGTAAACACTGTGCACCCACCCCTAATGCAAGAGCTATCTGGGCTACGCAGGAAATAGTTCAAACAGTCCCTTGGCTTAAGGAACTTCTGTCCCTATTTGAAGGATAAAATGTAGACAACTGGGGGCAGCCCAGGTGGCTCGGCGGTTTAGTGCTGCCTTCAGCCCACGGCATGATCCTGGAGACCCGGGATTGAGTCCCACGTCGGGCTCCCTGCATGGAGCCTGCTTCTCCCTCTGCCTGGGTCTCTGCCTCTCTCTGTGTGTGTCTCTCATGAATAAATAAAATCTTTTTTAAAGATGTAGACAATTGGAACAATTCTTATGAATCAGAATGCCCCAAAACACTTACCTAGAGGAAAAAGACCTGAACCAAATCAAGAGTCCTATAGCATACAATAAGTGGTGGGGAAGAGAACATCTCCACGGAGCCGAGGTCATATGAAATGGCCTTTGAAGAATGAGCAGAAGGGGTCAAGTGGGAGGACATTACCAAGGTGAGGAATACCCAGAATGAGGTCACGGATCCAGATTTCCAAGTCCTCCTTCTTTCCCAGGCTCTGGGCTTCCCTGCTCCTCCATTTCCTCTATAAAAAGTGGGGATAATGATATAGTACATTGCTTGTACTCGACAAAAATAGTAAAAATGATCTAATTAGGCCATGCCTGTAAAACACTTTGAACTCTACTACAGAAAGGAAGTGACTATAAAAAGGGAAGTTATTATTAGTGTGAATGTAGAATAGCCTCCCCTTAAAAAAAAAAAAAAAAAAAAAACAGAGCATTCTCCTTTCATAATTAATTTCAGTCCTAGAAAGCTGTGGCCTTGCAGATTCCTGCAGAGACAACCATCTCCATTCCTAGGGTTCAGACAAAGACCCTAGACTGAGAATCACAGTTCTACCTGGAAGATGGAAATGGTCAAAAATGATGAGGCCCTACTGGTGTCTGAATGGGTGAAAGATTCCGCATGCAGGAAGCAACTTTAAAAAGTCAGGTGATAAAGATGATTATGAACTAGTGATTCGGTTGGAAGCCTGAAACGTGGCCAGTCTGGCCTTGGGCTGAAATGACCAAATCTCATACTTAAGCCCATTAGAACATGTTTGCACAAAACTGTTAAGCAACGCTGTCTGGTTGCAGCCAAAAAACAGTCCACACAGTGAGTGCATTGTTTCCAGCATACTAAGATCTTTCAAGATTGGAGCATTTCCTACTGGAAAACACATTTTGAGAAGGACAAAACTGCCAACCCCCTAAACCACGGGCTTAGGGAATATCGCCTTAGGGAAGAGGATGTGGTTGGTGCCCCGTGTGGCCAGAATGGCAGGACGGTGGGCAATTTGTAGCCGCAGTTCCAGGGACCGAGACTTCAGATCAGCCCAAAAAGGAATGTGTGATCCTTGGAGCCAGTGCAGAGGGATACAGGCTTCACGTGGAGGTGCTGAGCATCCCAAAAAGGGAGGTATTCAAATGCCCAAGAGAGACACAAGGGAAGGGGCTCCTAACAGGGAAACTGAACTCGAGGGCTTCAGTTGCCCACGCATTTCTATGATCAGTGCTTCTTCCTAATCAAAGGCGGCTCCGGTCAATATCCAAGGAGCCTGGACCCAGGGCTGGAGCAGGGGCCAAAGAAAAGTCCCCTTTACAAAATGTTCTCCAGCTGCAAATTATTCAGCGTCAACTGGGAGTCCTGGCACCGCCCTGGCTTCACCAGTTCCTGGATGAGAATCAGCAGAGTTTGGGGTTTTGGGATCATTTTTCTTCTTAAAAAAAAAAAAAGTTTAAGAAGACAGCTATGCTGTGATCTGGCAGGAAATGCAGTGTGCCCTGCTGCGGGCCGCATATTTTTCCAGGATCCTGTTAATCCTGGTGTCACGATGGGATGGCCCGAGAAGCCCAGGGCATGTCCTCTGCAAAGACGCTGAAGGTAGGAGTAGTGGCAATCGTCCTACCGCGCCGCCGCCAACGGGAAATACTGAGGAAACAGCCACCAGCACCGGGAGCATGCCCACTGATCCTCATGACGCTCTAACTACATAAACTCCTTTAGCCCCATTTTACGGATACGTGGAGCCAAACTTCGGAAGGAGTCGGCCTGGGTCCGTGTCTGGGCATGTAGCCCTCATGCTACACGCTCGACAGTTTTAAATTTCTCTTTCCTTGTAAATATGTTTCTACATCATCTGTTTTATATGCTGCGTTTCCAGCACCTTCTCTCTGCCCTTTTTCAGACTGGAATCCGTAGCAACAGCCCCGGGACCAGGGAGGTCAAGCTGGCATCTCTCATCGGGGCCCCTTGCACGGTGTGTGGCCTACTGCTTCTCACCAAGCCTGCTCCCTATCTATAGTCCAGGAGTGATAACAGCTACCCCTCGCATTTGCTTTGAGGACGGGGACTGGCTGTGTCTGTGCTGCCCTAACGCGACGCCAGTGCGGAGCCAGCCTCCGTGCAGGAACTGCATCACGGAGGAACATTGTATGCGTCCAAATGTGCACTTTAGCACAGGACATCATGCTGACCATGAAAGTGACTGCAGATCACTTGCCACTCGCTGGGCCTCTGCGACGCCGGCCCAGGGCTCGGCAGGCGGGTCCTCCAGAAGCCCGCAGTTGGATTGATTCAACACCTGAGACATGTCAGAGCAGAGACCGGTCTCCTTGGTGTTGACTGCAAAAGCTGCCAAACATGCTCAGTGAGCAGAATGACTGTCTCCTTCTGGACGTGGCCGGATTCCGGAGCCCGTGGGAAGTCAGCGGCAAGCAGGATTCCATGAAATCCAGTCGGGTGCTCGAAGGGGGTGGGGTGCTTCTAAAAGTCATACATTAATTTGGGGGAAATTCAGATTCATCTCGCATCCCTTGTGAACTGATGGGAATTGGCATCCTGGGAGGCTCCAGAGAGCCCCGGTAATCTCCAGGTGTCGGGAAGTATTTAGTAAAAGGCCAGGAGTGGGTGGCCGGGGGGGTGGGGGGTGGAACACAGGGCGATCAGCAAGTCTTTTCTCAAATAAAAGGCCCGCAGAGTTTGTGATCACAAAGCCGACGGCTGATGAGGCATCACGGAGAACAGCTGTGCCCTGCACCAAAGTGCAAAGCGGAGGGGATGCAGGTCCCGAGAGCAGGGATGCGCTCACTCCACTGGCATTCGTGTGCGGATTGTGGGATCGTGAGCGCCCACAGAAGAGCCGTGCGGCCGGCACACGTGCGAGAGAAGCTTTGTACACAGATCCCTTTCCCATGAACCTTGAGGACCTTTATCTGTACTTACCACTTGTGCTGCGTCAGGGTGACCCCCCCCCCCCCCCCCCCGCCGGGGCCTGGGACGGAGGGTTTCTCAGCTCATAGGACTTGCCGTTGTAAAGCCAGGACAGTCCATGGCGAACTGGGCTGAGCTGGTCACCCCTCAGTGCCCCCAAATCCTTTTGATCAGGGCCCCTCTTCCCATATGCTGCTTCTTTCCCCCCACTAATTTCACCAGTTCTTCACCTGCCCAGCCGACCCACCCGGGGGCTTCGGAGACTCCCAACACCCAGGCCACACCGCACATCCATGATATCACAAACTCGGGCTATGGGGTTGAGGCAGGCAGCCCTTAACAGCTGGTGGGGAAAGGATGTGGGGGGTGACACCCTCTCCTATTTAGAGGAAACCCTCTGTAAACCAAGGCTCCTCATGACAAGAATAATCTCACGCTGATGGGTTTCATAAACTTGTATCTCTCTTCTAAAAATAAGGCCCACCAGGAGATGCTCGTGTGCACACACTCATCACCCCTAAGCGTTTTTGGAAAATAATTGACGTTTACAGTTTTATAACCAAATAAGGTTGGACAACAACGAGATGGATCGCACTTGGATATTGCCAAAAGGCTCCTGGCACCGAGAATGCTAGCAATCCTTGTGGCTCTTAAAATATCTTTCTTGCCCTGATCCGTGATGCGTGCCTCAGGGTATGGGGGGCAAAGGAAGGACAGGGGCAAAGGGCGGACAGCCCAGGGTGTGGGTCCTCCCTCGGCCACTGACTCCCCACGGGAAGGCCAACGCCCTCCTCTCTCGGTGAACCCCAACTGATCTATAAAATGAGACAGAGCAGAGTCCCCAGAAGGTGAAATAAGAGGATGAATATACGGAGTTTTACCCAGGGCCTGGTCCTCAGCTGACACTCAACATGAAAAAACGCCTACCACCCGGAGGGAGGATGCGGCGTGCACCTACCTGATAAATGAGAGCGGACTTGTGTGGGAAAATCAGTATCTGGGGGGGTGGGGTGGGGTGGCTTTGAACTGAGGGTCCCCCTTCTGAGCCAAGGGAATCATTGGACAATAGGAATCCAGAACAACAGGCAGCTGAAATCCCTCCCACCCTGACCCAAGCTACTCCCAGATTCTGGGAGATACGGGATTCGGATCTGAGCCACGGGATTCAAATCTGAGCCACGGGCTTTGATCAGCGCTCCCCCCCCCCCCCCACCCGCCCCAAGCTGTCACTTTTGACGCAGGCTTAAGGCCTCAGGGCCCTGGGACCTCTCCTGCACTGTGCGGGTGGGATGGGGGGGCACCTGCGAACAGGTGACAGATGGAGGCTCTTGGGCGCCGGCCCACAGGGCAGCCTGAGGAGGGCCTGGCCCCATGCCCCCGCGAGGGGCACCCCGGAGCCCGCCGCCCTCGCTCCGACCACCGCCCCCCTCCGTGCCTCCTGTTGGCTGCTCTCCTCTCGCAGACTATGCGGCCTTCACCCCGAGGCTCCTCACCCCTTCACGGGCAAACACCCTGGCGTCCTCTTGTTAAGGGACAGTCCCGTTCCCCCCACCCCGGGGTGCTGCACCGTGGCGCCAGGCAGCCAGGCACGGCTTGCAGGCCCAGGCCCTGCAAGAAGCCCCCCGATGCAGCAGCTCTGACTCTAGATGACCATCAAGGTCAGCCAGGGAGCTGGGTGAAGACCCAAGTTTCTGGGCTGCGCCCCGATGCAGTGGCTCTGACTCCTGGGGTAGGTGAGGAGGAATCTCCCGGCGGAGGGTCAGAACTGAGCCGGCTTGCAGGACACCCAGCTGGGGCCTCGGGGAGACACCTGGCGGGAGGGGCCCACCTGACGGCCAGAAGTGTGAGGACCACGGTGCTCTCTGCAAACAGCCAAGGACACACACAGCATAAGTGGGTTTAGCCTTCGCCGTTGCACCACCTGGAAACCAAGGAGACTCATTTTCACTCTTGTCCCTGGTTAGTCACTAGTGTAACCACACGCTCAGGCTGCCGGGGAGTCTCCCTCAGACTTCCCTCTAGCATCAACAGACGGACTCTTCTGCTTTTCTTTCTGACCCCTGCAGAAACTGGCCTTTTGCAAAAACAAGAAACAAACAAACAAAAAGCAAAAAAACAACCATTCCCATTTTAGGCTTCTTTTTCTTGAAATGCCTTTCCCAAACAGATGAAATCAACTGATTTCTTTTAGGATAATACCTAAATACTCCTTTTGAAATCGGATTTTGAATTTAGCCTTTCAACTATAAACCATATTTAGGACATTTTGGGAGTCGACCGTAGTCAGAAACTAATAGTTTTCAGCTCTGGGAGAAATCCCGACGTATTGTGATTCTTGGTTAGTTAGATGAGGCCTTTTCATTATGACATCACGGTCTTAAAAGAACAAGGGAGCTTCCCAGCTAGTCAGCTAGTCCCGAATAAGCCCAAAAAGTCATTCAAAGTCCCTCCTGCTACCAGAAGATAGAAGGTACAAGCACCTTAAAAATACCTCCTGTGGACACTTCTACAACGATAGGCATTTTGATGGCAATTTGGACACACGGGGGGTCAGAACATGAAAGGAATTCTCACCTCTGAGGAAGGCAGGAGGGGCTGGGACACCCATGAAATGACATCAGAAATCAGGATATGCAAAATCCACCTTTACTGCTTCTTTTTCTTTTTTAAAAAAGATTTTAATTTAGGTACAGAGAGAGGCAGAGACCCAGGCGGAGGGAGACACAGGCTCCATGCAGGGAGCCCGATGCAGGACTCGATCCCAGGACCCCAGGGTCACGCCCTGGGCCGAAGGCAGATGCCAAACAGCTGAGCCACCGGGGCTGCCCTACTGCTTCTAATTATTTATTCGTTCATCTGATTCTTTTCGTTTTGCCAAATCTCAGTTTCCTCAGAGTAAGAGCAATAGCAGTAACGACAGTTAATATTTTTTGAAGGCTTGCAGTACCTAGCGCTGCGGAGATTTTCACATGCGTGCTGTCTCAATCATCATAGAAATCTTTGGGGGGAAGTTCTGTTGTAACACTTCGTCCCCATTTGAGAGATGGGCAAGTCGAGGCAAAAGAGGCTAAGTCAGTTATCTGAGGCCGCAGGTAGCAAACCTGCCTCCAGCATCTGTGCCCCTAACTCCCAGACCACACTGTCCTTAACTTTCGTAGGCCTGTTGACCGATGTGAGGGAAAGGATCCCCTTCTATCTTCACCCCGTTGTCCTGCGAATGTCGTCATCATCTCCATCGCCCTCAAGGGGCGGGCGGCACATGATTTCTGAGGTCATCACCCAGTCGTTCCTGAAGCTCAAAGACATCTTTTCACACCACTGTCCCCAGCACCGGACAAGCCTGTGGGCAAAACCTCTGGGACGTGCCCCTCGGAGCCAGGCCCCCGTCGTTGGTCCCCTGCACTTTGGAAGTCCAAGGGTGGCACTCACGTCGAAACCTCCCTAAACAATAATTCCACAAAAGTGACTTTTTCTCCAGGTGCCAGCCTCATCTTAACCGCTCGGGACGGCGGGCTAGTGAGCGCTCCCCGAGGCCCACAGCGCCCCGCGCCTCTGCCCCACTCAGCCTTCGACCTCGCATGAGGCTGACGCCAGCATCTCTCCACCCGGACCCGGGACCGCGGGGATGGGGGTGCAACTGCTGCGGTGCCAAAGCCTTTCCGTGGGCTTCCACCCTGTGAAACCGCCAGGCCGAGTCCCCACGCTGCCAATCACGGGGCTGCAATTCTGCTTCCCCCGGTTCGTGTCTAACATGCCGTGTACCGGGAAGCTGTGCTCATGGACCATCCCGTTTCTAATAGCGACAGAAGCTGATGTCTGGGGCTCCGAGACCCGACCGCTCTCTTACCCACGGGGTCCGAGCCCCACGTCACGGACGGTGCTTGCCACTCATCACGGTCTCCCCCTCTGCTGGCAGCTCATCTCACCCCTAATCCCTCCCCACTCCCCTCTGCCTCTGCACCTGAGTGTCCGTTTATAAAAGGGAAGCGTTGCAGCAGGCACCCAGTGCTACCAGAAATATCTCACTGTGTCTTTCAAACCAGATAAATTGTGTTTGAAAAAAGGAAGAAACGATGCTGAGGGCGCCTGAGTGCTTTGCCCGGTGTGACAGCGGTTGGTTCCTGGGTAGGATGGGTGACAGCAAGTCCATCAGGGATGCAACCAAGTTAGGCCAGACTGACGGGGCCCCTGCTGCCTGCCGGGGTCTCCCTCCCTCTGCCCCACACCGGTCCCCTCCTTCCTCTTCCTTTGCTCACCATTCATTGCACACGGCGCAAACGGCAGGCTTTGGGGCCTAAAGCACTGGGTTTGGCTTAGTTCAACTTCTCATTGGCAACTTCTGAGCTTCAATGTCACCTGCCAAGAGAGGGTCGCGGGAGCCCCCTGCAGTGTTTGGGGGGGTTCACTGAGATAGTGCGAGAAAGGAACGGGGCCGAAGCATAGCAGGGGCTCATCTGATGGGTTATCCTCTCAGGGGCTTGTCTCCTTCTGCAGTTACAGGGCCTCCCACTTAAACAGGAACTCGGTTTCTTTCTCCTTTCATGTCATTTAGGTCGGCATCTGGCTGTAATGGCACACACCTAGGTTGAGAGCGGAGTTGCCAGCAACGTAGTGGGAAAATGGTGCAGAACAGTCATCAGGAGGGAAGGTTCCGGAGTCCAGCTGGGCAAGTGGCTCTGCTCTAGGGAGAGCTCAGTGGCTGCTGCGGAAGGACGATCCTGGCTCAGCGCTTAGTAGGCCTCCTGGTATACAGTAAATCCTCAGTACAGCTCAGCTATGTTATGGCTGTCTCTGAAGACTAATATTTACGAATAACTTAATTTTAAGAAATCAGTCCCGATTCAAACTTAGCCCCGTAAATAATGTCACTTTTTCCTGCATTCCGAGTGGAGGAGAAAGGAGCAGAGCTGTCGGTACAAGCCAAGAAATGCTCAGAGTCCTAAGGATGCACAGGGAGTGTCACGTATACGAGTGGCCTGTGACATCTGGGTCCTAACTGAAATAATAGCTAACACATAGTGTTTATGATGTGTCCTGCTTTATTTATTCTTTTTAAAAGTCTTTTTTTAAAGATATTTATTTATTTATTTATTATTCATGAGAGACACAGAGAGGCAGAGACACAGGCAGAAGGAGAAGCAGGTTCCATGCAGGGAGCCTGATGTGGGATTTGATCCCGGGACTCCAGGATCAAGCCCTGGGGCGAAGGCAGGCGCTAAACGGCTGAGCCACCCAGGGATCCCCCTGTGTCCTGCTTTATTTTAAATGTTTTACACATATTGCTTCATTTCATCCTCACCAGCATTTTGTAAAGTATTATGATCATCACCATCTCATAAATAAGGAAAACTGGGCATTGAGAGGCTAAAAGACTGCCTAAGATGCGCAATGTCAAAAGTCAGGATTTCAACCCAGGCCATCAGGCCACAGAGTTGACCCTCTAGCTGTATTGCCTTAAACAAGAATTGTAAAGGGGGCACCCGGTGGCTCAGCAGAAAAGCATCTGCCTTTGGCCCAGGGCGTGACCCCGGGGTCCCGGGATCGAGTCCCGTGTTGGGCTCCCTGCATGGAGCCTGCTTCTCCTTCTGCCTGTGTCTCTGCCTCTTTCTCTGTCTCTCTCATGAATAAATACATAAAATCTTTTAAAAACCTGTAAAAAGCCACTAACTTTAATATCGAGTTCTTGACGAAAGAACGTAAATTCCAACAAGGAACCGCCTACATTGATTGCCCAGAGCACAACTGGTATGTAAGATGGGGATCCTTCACACTTCCCGCATTCCACTTGGAATTCCAATTGTGTGTTTAATCACATAAATCCCAAATGAAGTGTCAGCCCTTGGGTTCCAGGCCTCTCCGGAGGCTAAATCTTGGGGAAGAGCAAGAGCAGAAAAGACCCTTCCCAGCCTCCACGACACATAGGCAGAAATGGGAGGTCGCGCTGCCCACGGTCCTGTCTCCTCGGCGCGGGCAGGGCCTCCAACCAACTCCCACCTACAGAGCGGGGTGGAGGCAATGAGGCCGCCCCGGGTTGAGGCTCCTCCAGGGGGACGGGCTCCTGCCTCGAGGTGGAGGTGGCCAAGTAGTGGGGCACCTGACGGGGCCACCTGCCAGGACCTGGGGCGCAGCCAGCGACACCTGGCGCCCCTGTCCCAGAGCTTCTCAGCCCCATGGGCTCGGAGAGGCCCCACGATCCCCAAAGCGATGCAGCTCCCGATCCCCGATTCCAGCCTTGCCAGGCCCCGGGCCCAGACTTCTGACCCAGGAAAACTACGTGATAACAAACAAGTGCTGCTTAAGCCGCTGGGTTTATGGTCCTGTGTTAGGCACCCACACGGCCCACTGCCATGTGGGCGGACAAGGTGCACCAGACAGGACAAGACAGCGCCGGAGGGATGAAACGGGCGGGAACCTTCGGGGTGACCTGCTTCCTTAGTCTGGCACAACAGAGTGTCTTCCGGGCGTTAAATTACAAATATAAAAAAGAAGAAAGACAAAGAGGGTAGAACTCAGATGTTCTCACCAGGAAAAAAAAAGAAAAAAAAGACAACCATGTGAGATGATGGATATGTTCCTCAGGCGGCCTGCAGGACCTTTCCACGATGTATACATATATCAAGTTACCACAGGGCATACTTTGACTGTCTTACCATTTTTTTATGTCAACTGTAGCCCACTAAAGCTAACAGGAAGAGGACGGAGGAGGAGGAGAAATAATAAAAGGCAGGTTCCTGAGCTAAGATTAAAAAAAAAAAAACAACAGAGATGTTTTATCCCTTTGAGTTAATTTCTTCACCAACTGGGCCCTTCCCTTGTTTCGCATGGCTAGAGGGGCAGAGGGGACCTCAGAAGCCTCTCCCTTTCATTTCCCTATAGCTCCAGGAAGGGCCCCCCTTAAATCAAATGTAATGAAGAGGTGCTTACCCCTAAACTTCTCCCTGGACATTCCAATGACTTAAATCCTTCAACCTCAAATGGTTCTTTCTATCCGCTGAAGTCCTCCTTCCTAGGCCTGCTTTCCTCTGGCCCCTCTAGGAGTGGTGCAGGGCAGCCCGTCCGCATCGCATGTACAGCAACACCTCATACATTGGAAGACAGATAAATCCCTCTTAATGCTTGTCTTCCTGAGGCCCAAATCCCCTCGCTCCCAACCCGTCTCTCTGGTTCCCTGGTGTCTCTTGGAAGGGCTTCCCGCTACCTCTGTCCCTCTTACTACAGTGTATGAAAACCCAACCACAGGAGTCCCAACTCTCTATCAGGATAGGAGCCCAGAGATCCTATTTCACCACAATTTAGCTCACGAGAGCCCCGCAGATTATAAAGGGGCAGGAAGATCGGGAACCAGAAATGGGGAAGCAGCTATGGAACCAGGAGCTGGTGAGAATTCTTCTTAGGGAATTAAACAGGTGCTGGCAGATGCAAGTAGGAGTTATTTCAGGACGAGTCTCTCGTGGGCATTGTAAAGAGGCCTGGGAGCTGAAGACAGAGACGAGCTGAGCAGCTTTAACCAGCGGTCCTTGCAGTGGGATTCCAGGGCCGGCAGCAGCAGCAGCATCTCCGACGGGCAGCCAAAATGGGAAATCCCAAGCCAGCAGCTTAGAACCACACAAATGCACTCTCTCACAGTTCTAGGGGCAAGAAGCCTAAAATCGCGGTGTCAACAGGACCACACTCTCCCCGCAAGCACTGGGGCAAGATCTGTGCCGTGCCTTTCCCTTACTGTGTGGCGATGCTGCCAACTACCAACGGCCCTTGTCTTACGGACTCCCCATCACGGGTCTGTGTCCCCATCTCCGGGTCTCTTTTCTTGCAACAGCACCAGCAAAATTGAGTCAACGGGTCAAAATCGAGTAGGTCTATCTGACTCCACTACAACTTCATCCTAACCACTTCCATCAGCAGTGTCCCTATTCCCAAAAGAATGTCCCATGCTCAGGTCCCAGGAAGGATATATATGAATTTCAAGAGGATACTATCTAGCCCAGGAACTATTGTCAATGCCACTTCTTGGGCCCCACCCAAGATCTACTCAATCAGAAACTCCGGGGGAAGGGGCCCAGCAAGACATCTGGGAAGCTGTCCAGGTCGTCCTAACACTTGGGAGCTTTGAAAGCCACTGATCTTTTTTTTTTTTTTTTTAAGATTTTATTTCTTTTTTCTTTTTTTTTTAAATAAATTTATTTTTTATTGGTGTTCAATTTACCAACATATAGCATAACACCCAGTGCTCATCCCATCCAGTGCCCCCGTCAGTGCCTGTCACCCAGTCACCCCCACCCCCCGCCCACTTCCCCTTCCACCCCGCCTAGTTCATTTCCCAGAATTAGGAGTCTCTCATGTTCTGTCTCCCTTTCTGATATTTCCACTCATTTTTTCTCCTTTATTCCCTTTCGCTATTTTTTATATTCCCCAAATGACTGAGACCATATAATGTTTGTCCTTCTCCAATTGGCTTACTTCACTCAACATAATACCCTCCAGGTCCCTCCACTTCGAAGCAAATGGTAGGTATTTGTCCTTTCTAATGGCTGCGGAATATCCCATTGTATACAGAAACCACAGCTTCTCTATCCATCATCCTTCGATGGACGCTGAGGCTCCTTCCACAGTTTCAAAGCCACTGATCTTGATACAACGGAGATCCTTCCCAAAGCACACTAAGGTGACCTTGACGCAGATTTCAGGAGTTCCTAGAAGCAGGAGAGCATCCAGGCCAGTATCCTCGGCGACACGCAGTTACCAGGAGTAAACATCTGGACCACCGAGATTGGTTCTGGGAGTTTATTTCAGTGGGGAAACTGCATCATTTCATCACAAATATATTCAGAGAGTGTCTTGCACCAACAGATCGGGAACCACCGGGCGACTGCCTCCTACCGTCATGCGCTCAGGGATGGTCCAAGGAAAGACCCGAGTGGAAAAAGATCCTGATATACGGTCACAGGTAATAAGGGGCCTTCCATTCCTGCTGAAAAGACCCATCTGTGCCCATAACAGTACAAAGGGTCCTGAGGGACAGCTCAGGGGGCTCAGCGGTTGAGCATCTGCCTGCTTTCTGCCCAGGGCGTGACCCCGGGGTCCCGGGATCGAGTCCCGCATTGGGCTCCCTGCATGAAGCCTGATTCTCCCTCTGCCTGGGTCTCTGCCTCTCTCTCTCTCTGTGTGTGTCTCTCATGAATAAATAAATAAAACCTTTAACAAGTAAACAAACAAGCAAAGGATCCTGAGGGAAGTAAACTCCGGAAATCCAAACAAAGCCTCAGAAAGGCCTGAGACCCAGAAGTGGCAAGTTGGGGACCAAGGAGGTCCAGGAGGAAACCCGCCAGCTCTTGGAGCTCAGCAGGGAGAGGAGCATCCCCAGGGGAACATTTCTAGCTTCCCCTTTGCTGAGGAAACACCCCTGCCTGGAGGCCACACGGAGCTCCTGAATTTTAGTGCCGTAGGCAGACCCTCTGGGCCGCCTGGGAAGCTTCATGCTGCATCCTCCAGACTCGCTGAGCTCTTACTGCGGAGCGTGGCCTGGAGACTCGCGCGGCTCTCGGGGTGCAGCCAGCGCAGGGGCGTGAGGAGGCAGCGAGCTATTCGCATTCAGAAACGCCCCTCACGCCGCGTGCAAGGGAAATGGTCGCACTGAACATAAATGGCCCATGTCCTCCGGGGACGCCACGCCGCTGTTGCCCTGCGCCTGGGTTTCTGCTCTTCTGGAAGGAATGAGGCGGCGATGGCGGCTTCTGCGCAGGCCACGGTCTCGAGTTTCCCAGGCAGCATCCTGACTCGGGATGCGCGTCTCGGCAGCACACACATCCATCAGCCCGCGGCTGCGTGGTAGCTGTGCGGGGGGCTCCTTAGAGGAGTGAATATATTAAGCAAGGCAGCAGTTTTTATTTTTCAAATTCAGGCCCTTCCGGACTCAAACATGCCCAAAGGAGTAATGTTTGCCGCAGCCTTATTCCTCCTAAAAGCTTAAAAGCTTCTTGAGGGAGAACCCAGGCCACTTAAATCGTCAACTGTTACTCTTATCCTGCGTCTGTTGTGCAGGGTATTCCGAGATTGGGGGCTTCACCTGCCCTTTGGGCTCCGCATCTGCACGGGTGTCACTGCACAGGTCCCCTGGAGGCTCAATAGGCCTCTGCAGATGCACCTTCCCCTTCCTCACGCCATCCGGCCCGCCGGCCGCCCTCCCCGCACCCCGGGCCCTCCTGCCCCTGCTCGCGACCACTGCTCCTGGACTGCAAGGACGGCGACCCCCAGGTCCCGTCCCCCCCCAGGAGGACATGCACGTGGGCAGAGATGGGCGCATGTCCCCCAAGGACGGGCGCCCAGCAGGGGTCCCGGGGCCGAGGAAGGCCACCAGGCCCCCCGGAGCGGCCTGCTTCACCTGCAGGGCACAGGCCCCAGGCAGCGGCGCCCTAAAACAAGGAAGACATTCGGAGAAAATTCCACTAAATCCACAGGTTCTGAAACGCCGGGAGGATCTAGTGGGAGACTGGCCGTCAATAACCAACGCCACAACCAAGCCGACAGAAACAATGGAAAAAGAGAAAAAAGAAACTCCTTACAAAAGAGCCCGGCAGGCACACTTGCTGAGGACTCCGGCCTCCCGGGTTATCCAGCCAGAGGAGGGGCCCCGGGGAGGGCGGTCTAGATGCCGGGCTCAGGCACCTCGGTTTTTTGATCAGCTTCCTTAATGAGCGGGTTTATTTAGATGCCACTGAACTACGGTTTAGCGTGACGAGCGTGATGCAAACAACGTGTGAAACCCCTGAAATCTTCCCTTGGCTAGGCCAAGGGCTCTGCATGTCGGGAGCACCCCGTAGGTGCAGCGTCCGGGAGGCCCTGCCGGCTACGGCACACAGCTGGAGCAATCGTGTCAATTAGAAAATATGAAATGTAAAAAAAAAAATATATGAAATGTAAAATGCATGGCATCCTCCATCCTCGGCAAGGTCTCGCCTGCTGCAATATTATGCGTAGACTTCTTTTTTTAAGATCCTTTTTGAGTCTCCTGCTGTTTTTGCATCCTTTGCGTAATTACTTAACATCTCTCTTTTGTTCCCAGTGTTTTTGCTAACTTTTTTTTTTTTTTTTTGCTCCTTAGTGCTCTTTTTTTATGGGCTTGTCTCTCTTTCTCGCATTTCCTGTCATGGGGTAGGAGGATACATTTTTATTTTGTAATAAGGTTGCTTAAATCGCTTCCTCAATCTCTCTCCAGAGAACAGGGTTTCAATAAAAACATTTCATGGGCTCCGAGAATGTCTTTCCTTTGTTGCTCACTGCGAGGGAGATGGGGAGAAAATGGAAACTATTGTCGTGGATCCGGGCCTGGCAATGAAAGAACATACGCGTCTAGAGAGATTAAGTACAAATTGGGAGGGCGGGGGCGGTGCTCGGCGCTTTCAACAGCAGCCATCCGCCCGCCTCCCGCCCTCCCTGGGGGCAAACAGGAAAGGAAAGTGTTCGGTTGCCTTCCCACACTCCCTGGCCGGCGGCAGAGCTCCTTCCCAGGGCCCAGGTACTGCGAGTCCCTTCTTTTATCCCTCTTGAAAATATTTATGGCTAAACATTGGAAACTGCCCTGGGAAGTGGCCCTATAAATTTCCTCCGGCGGGGGGGGGGGGCACCGTCTCCTATCTTGAAACTCAAGACGCATCAATCCCAGAGTGAAAAAAGGGAGGAAGAACTTTCAAGGGTGAAATGTGATAGCCATGTCTTATCTTATTGGCAACTCTCCTAGTCTACATGAACCACTTTGTTTGGCACGGGTGACTGACCATTGGCTGGGAAAACACAATTCCTGCAGGCAGGTTCCAAGCCTGAGCTGGAGATGGCTTAGAGATACTCCACCCTGTTCTGCAAAGAGCGACACCTCATTTTGCAGACTGATAAGCATGCGCGCCTGACATGAAAGGAGGTCACACACACACACACACACACACACACAAACCCCACTTTGTGGCAAGAAATGAGCATCTGGAAACTCCAGGGCCTGAGGCGGCTCTGCGGGGTCCAGTCTAAGGCCTCCTCTGCCAAGCCTGGGAAGTCTAGGAGACTCCCTCTCGTTGGGCGTCTTTGCCACTTGGGTCAAATGCAAAACGGGATCCTCTTTCATCTGTTTCCACTCAAAAAGGACTAAACTGCCACTGGAACAAGAACTCAAACCAATTGCCAGCTGAGTTGCCTTATAAAAAAGGACTGACCAGCTCATCTAAATGAAGAAGCGGGGAGATCAGCCATCAGGTGTGGTGCGAACAAGGTCCCAGCGCTTCCCCGTGTGCCTCCCTGGGCTATGGATGGATGGGAGTGGAATCTCCCCGGACTCTCTTCGGCTGTTACCAAGACAACTACAGAGTTCTGGACCTTTTATCTACATGCGATAACGTCCATCCTAATGTTCCGGGCGAGAGTCCTAAGATTTGTCTTGATTGGATTAAAGTACATTGATCATGCGTCTTCCTCCTGAAGAGATGGCCACAATCAGGAAAACGGAATGTGTTTATTGTCTTCATTAAATTTTTTTTCTATTTATTCAGAGAGAGAGAAAGAGAGAGAGAGAGAGGCAGAGTCACAGGCAGAGGGAGAAGCAGGCTACATGCAGGGAGCCTGACACGGAACTCGAACCCAGGTTTCCAGGATCATGCCCTGGGCTGCAGGTGGCGCTAAACCCGCTGCGCCGCGGGGGCTGCCCTAATTTTTTTTTTAAATTGTCTTCATTAAATTAACTAAGAAGGACACCCCTGGAGCATGGAGTATTAGGTTCAATCATCTGGAACTGCGAATCAATGATGTCTTGTAAAAAAAAAAAAAAAAGGTCACTTCAAATGGTTCAATCTAGCACAGGGGGTGTGTTTACGGAAAAGGACGGAAGCCAAGTGAAAACCCAAGTAGTCAAGAAAATGGGTAGGGAACCAACGTGTCTCATGTCTGGTCACTGCGGGGAGGGCGTGTTGCCAATATTCTTCTGACTGGTTTTACTGCGTGAAGTTTTAGGTACATTTTTCAATTTCTCTGGGCCTTGCTCTCCACGTGTATGAAATGGACGTTGGGATACCGTCTAGCTAGAAGGGCAATTGTGGGGATTTGATGAGTTAAACACAAACATTTCAGAATAGTACCCAGCTCTCAGTACATCATAAGCTGTTATTATTCCTGTCGGTGTCATTTCTGGACAAACGCGATGGTCCCCACTTTTCCATCGCCCTGGGGCCTCATGCGTGCTTGGGTCCTGCACAATCTTGTCACCAACAGCAATAGTTGCATTCCCCAAGCGTTCATGTTCTGGGGTTATTAAAAATTGGAGTCATCATTCAATTACATTTCATCGCACCGAGAAAAGGTTGTTTTCATTTGTGCGCTTACCCGCAGCGGCTCTGCAATCACCACACTCTCAAAACCAATTACAGTCAGTGAATTACCCAAAGACATAAAATTAATGAAATTTTCTGACATAATTGTTTTCTAGAAAGCACGGAGTGGCTAGAGAGGCACAGACTCCAATAAGATGGCTGGCTTCATGCGCGTCTCGATCCCAAGGGGACCGCCAGCTGGCACGTTCTCTGCCACCCTCTCAAAGGAAGTCGGCTTTGTTGTTTGCCTGGTTGGTCGTCGGTAATTCCCGGGCCTCGGTATCATCAGCAACATCCCAGGAAAATCATCTCCGGCCGTCTTTCTCTGACCGGCGGGAGTTTTCTCAAAACCATCCCAGGTGGGATCCCCGGGGGGCTCAGTGGTTCAGCGCCTGCCTTGGGCCCAGGGCTTGACCCTGGGTCGCGGGATTGAGTCCCATGTCAGGCTCCCTGCATGGAGCCTGCTTCTCTCTGCCTGTGTCTCTGCCTCTCTCTCTCTCTCCCTCTCTCTCTCTCTCTCTCTCTCTTTCTCTCTGGGTCTCATGAATAAATAAATAAAATCTTTAAAAAAAGAAAACATCCCAGGCACCATCCCAGGCTAGATGGGCGGCCGCCCTCCCCTGGGCCAACAGCTGTACCTGCACGTGGCCCAGGTTCCCATCTCCTGGGCTTGGCCCTCAGCGGGATCAGGAGCAGGGGTGCATGCAGCAGCAGGGGAAGGCCAGGTGGCAGCGGTGACAGGGGTGACGGGTGGCAGAGAGCTGGCTCGGCGAGTGCGGGAGCTCAGGAGAGGCCAGCACATGTGTCCGCCCGTAGGGGGGCTGTAGGCCGCGGTGTCGGATCACACTCTGGGCCTCCTGAAGCCCCGCAGACACCCCTCCTGGTCCCAGTCCACACCTCCGGGGGACGCCAGCCGTTACCGGGGCGCACGTGGGCTCCGAGGACACAAAGCCACAGCAACGCTCACTGCGAACTCCATGGGCAGGGCCTCCGGGGGCCGCAGGTTGGGCCACAGGTGACCTCAGTGCAGCCCACGCGGCGACTGCAGACGGGCCGCCTTGCATCTCCACAGCCAGCTGCACAACACAGTGTTGTCACAGCCGCCACGTACCAGGCAGCCGTGGTGTGGGCGTCACGCGCCAGGCAACCCAGCCGTCTGCCCGCATGACCACCCGCAACCCTGCAGCCCCCCAGGAAGCTGTGCCACATGCACCACCCACGAGGCCGCCAGGCTGAGCTCCGAGTGTCCACGGGTGGCCCAGGGGGCTTGGTGGCTGAGTGCCTGCCTCGGCCTGGGGGTAACCCGGGGGTGACCCGGGTCCCGGAATCGAGTCCTGCAGGGAGCCTGCTTCTCCTTCTGCCTGTGTCTCTCTCTCTCTCTGTCTCATGAATAAATAAATAAAATCTTGGGGGGGAAAAAGAAAAAGGCCACATCACATGCCCAAGGTCTTAAAGCCTAACAGGTCACGTAACAGAGACAGGACTCGAGCAGGGCGTCTGCTTTCACGGTAAATCTTTTTTTAAGTATGGATGTAGGCATGTATTTAGTAGGGAAAGAGAGAGGGAAAGAGATGGAGAGAGAGTGAGGGGGGTCCGGTTCGAGCTCCCAGACAGGCCAGGCAAGTGGGTGGGGTGGCGGGTTCCCGTAGGTGTGTACGTGGGTCTGGCTGGGCACCTCGGGAGATGGGGTGACTGGCCTTTGTCCCAGCAGCTGCCCTGGCCACTCCCGGCCTTCACCCCATCTTATTATCCGTGTCATGGTATCACCCGTGACTACCGAGCACCCCACAAAAGCCGGAACCATTAGTTGTGGAAACCATCACAGGTATGAAACGAATGCAGAAAATGCGACTCCCCGCCCGCTGCAGCTCAAGGAACCCAGCGTGCACCTGCTGCCGGTCAAGTTGGGGGTTTTTCTGGAGACGTGTGGCTCCCTGAGCTTTCGTTCCACATTCCTCGGGCGCTTGGCGGGCTGTTCCACGTACAGCATTAAATTTAATTTCCCAGGGATCCCTGGGTGGCCAGCGGTTTGGCGCCTGCCTTTGGCCCAGGGCGCGATCCTGGAGACCCGGGATCGAATCCCACGTCGGGCTCCCGGTGCATGGAGCCTGCTTCTCCCTCTGCCTGTGTCTCTGCCTCTCTCTATCTCTCTGTGACTATCATAAATAAATAAAAATTTAAAAAAAAATAAATTTAATTTCCCATCCCCGGCGACATCCCAGAGTTGTCAAACGCCCCAAGGTGCTCGGGATTTCACACCCGATCCGAGGTGTTCACGGCCCGGGGGCGTGCGGCCGTCGCCGCGGGGATCACTCTAACACTCAGCACACGTATCTGGCGGGGTCTCGGCGTTCACGCTTCCCATTTTCACCAAACCTGTCAAGACACAAGCTATGTGTACACAAATAAACACTTGGTGCGGAGATGATCTGCCACCATGTCTGAGAAAAGACAGTTTTCGGATGGTTTTAGGAAGGGGGTTTCTCGCTCCTCTGTCGGCTCGGATTTTTTCCTCCGGCACCCGTGGGGCCTCCTTCCAGTCACGGCCTTGCTGAGGATCACACCCTGCAAGTCTCCCCTGAGTCCTAACACATCTACTCCCCACTCTCCAGGGCGTATATGCGCAACTTGTGCAACACTCCTCGCTCGGGTCGCCAGCCCGCGGCCACTGGGCCGCATGAATCGCCAGGTCACGGGAGGGCGGGCCCCTCCACTCACCGGCAGGGATCCACCACGGCTTCTTCGGTTTATTTCGGGTTTTCCCACACTCTTTTGTGTTTCTCATGGTGTCACGCCCTCTGTTAACACCCTATAAATGCGTGTCAATGCCGGACACCAGGGTATCGTGTTTCCTTGAAAAATATCTGGCAAAGACCCACCAGAGAGCCGCGGGGAAGATATCTTGAGGGACATGAAAAAATACAGGCCGCTCCTTTCTTCTAGGTTGCTCCCAAGGAATGAGTTGGAAAGCTAAGATTTTTATTGATGAAATAACACTGGAAGGTAGCGTGAGGGACTCTCAGAGTTCTCCGATGTGCATTTTCAGCGACTGCCCCCAGGAAACAGGGTGCAAACTGGCAACTTGTCAAATTGCGCCGGCAGGCGTACAAGTGTAGCTCACCCTACAGTATTGCCTCGCAGGGTGCTTAACAATTTGAACATTAGCTGCCAAGAATTTTGTACAAATAGGACCTATCACAAATATATTTCTAGCTTTTCTTTAAAAGTGAAATATGGGGCAGCCCGGGTGGCTCAGTGGTTTAGCGCCGCCTTTGGTCCAGGGTGTGACCCCGGGGTCCTGGGATCGAGTCCCGTGTCGGGCTCCCTGCATGGAGCCTACTTCTCCCTCTGCCTGGGTCTCTGCCTCTCTCTGTGTCTCTTATGAATAAATAAATAAAATATTTTAAAAAATAAAAATGAAATACATTTCTCTTTTTTTTGTGGGGGGAGACAATGCTGGATCCTTATCTCCATTACAAAGATCCCAGTGGTTGAACTGTCCATTTTTCCACAGTACTCAGCATTTCCTATATTTTCTCCAGCACTTACCACTAACATTTATCATCTTTCCACTCTTATAAAAAAAAAAAAGGAATTCTTAAAAACAAGTCTTTTTTTTTTTTTTTTCCAAAAAACAGATCAGAAAACAGACTAAGAGGTCTATGTCGTTTTGCTTTGTTTTTTTTTTTTTTTAAAGATGGGAACATTTCTCGGAGAAAGGAAGATGATCCCCCTGTGTTTAACATGAAAAAGTGTGCCCGAGTCATAGATTACACCTTCATGTTCCATTGTGAAGTAAGTCGTGCTAAGAACTACGAGCAAGGAACCCACCAGGAATACACCCAGCTGCACGGAACAGAAGTGCAAACAATAGTGGCTTAAATAAGTAAGAAGGTGAGCAGCGCCACAAGGCTGTCGGAGCCCTGGACTCCTGTCACCTGCTATTGCACCATCTCTTGTGTCCTCCTCTTGCTCACGGTTGGAAAGCATTTCCCGTATTTCAGGCAGAAAGACAGAAAAAGGACCAAAAGCCTCCCACAGACTCCTGCCTGTGTCCCATCCACCAAAGCTCCATCACGTGTCGGCTCCTTGTTGCCAGGAACCTGGGGAGGCAGGTGTCAGCCTCCAGCGGTTAGGAAGACCCCGGAGGAGAGGGTGTGAGCACGCAAAAGAGCCCTGCACCACTCCCGCCGACGCTGCTGGCGGAAGGCTGTGCCTACAAGAGGCGAGAATGGAAATGTAGGCAGAGTACATTCTAGAATGTGGATTGCGTCCCTCGCTTACCTGGTCCTCTAAGCATCTGAGGCTGCTGTCCTGGTCCATGGGACTGTATTTTTTGCAAATACAAACTTGAATCATTCTACGTGGGAGCCTGGCGTGAGCAAGGAGTCCGCGAGCTGAACGTTGAGTACCAGTGTCATCCAAAGAATCGATCTCCAAACCGGGCTCCGTTTCCCTCTGCAGGGCCCATGCAGCGATGGCGGTCAATTAATAAAAGTTTGTTTATTTCTAAGAAACGGCCCCCAAAAGAAAGCAATCCAGCTTTATAAGTAACTAAAGTCCTATATGTAGAGTCATTAAAGGTCTAAAGGAACACTTAAATCTTTCTGATTCGCATTTTATTGCATTGTGTAAGGGATTACGTTTATGTCATAATAATGTTTGCAATTTTGAGGATTTGCTAATGCTTTAGAATAGATCCCTGGTGAATTCCGGGGGTCGACTGTGTATAATAAACTACTGTGTGGTAGGCATCAAAGTTACACCCTTAGGGAATCAGGGGCGCGATAAAAATAGGCAGGACTGCTCAGAAATCAGAAAGACCTGCACCATTTGCTGCAGGAGCTGAGAGACACACGAGCAGACTAAGCTAAAGGAGAAGACTGTTCTCCCAAGGGTACAGCAACATCCCAATCACCTAAAATTCAAACACCTTGCAGCCTCTCCTATGGAGAACACTTCCGGAAAACACCAAAACAAGCCCAGAAGGCTAGAAGAACAGCCACACGAGATTTCACAGAGCCATGTACTAAAATGTCAATGTTTTATTCCTAAGAAAGCCTCACTCAGAGACTACGCTTGCTTGACTTAAAAGTTCACTGAGATTAGTTATCCGGTCCCTTAATCCCATATTGAGTAGGGACAGTTGATTGAAGGAGCAAGCACAGATGCAGGCCCACTGATAGATGCAAAAAGTTACGCCAACAGTATGATAGCAAGGAAGGATACAAGAAATAGTCTAAAATTCAGAATTCCAAAGGCACTGCCCCCCACAGCCATGTAAGGAAGGGACCTCAATACCGCTTAGGCCAGTTTTCAATCAGTACAACGACGGTGCGGTATCACACTCACTCTGACTTATCAAGAAATGGTTAACCTGTACTGAGAAGTATCACTTTTTAAAAAAGATTTTATTTTTATTTATTCATGAGATACCCAGACAAAGAGATAGGCAGAGACACAGGCAGAGGGAGAAGCAGGCTCCATGCAGGGAGCCCGACGTAGGACTCGATCTCGGGACCTTGGGGTCACGCCCTGAGCCGAAGGCGGCGCTAAACCGCTGAGCCCCCCAGGGATCCCTGAGAATTACCACTTAGTATGTCAGAGGAATATGTTTTATGCTTAAAAAAGATTTTCATTAAATGATTGAAATAAATATGTTTTTACCCTTAAAGGGAATAAAGTTTCAGTTATCTGAAAAATTCTTACAATGGAGGACTAATAATCTGGAGAGAATGACTATGTTGAATCGACACAAAGTTATGTATGTTCAGCTGCAAAAACATAAGAAAATAATGTTCAGGAGATAACCATCCTTTTATTCTTTTATTTTTATATTTTTGATGACCATCCTTTTAAAATCACGATCCACTTGGAGTCAAGCTGTAAATGTTGCCACGCTTGAACGCAGAATGAAATAAACCTGCTGGCGGATCCTCACTGACCCACGCCAGCTCCTTAAGTCTGTGTGATGCCGACACAAATTGCCTCCAAAGCTCCCCCGACCCCTCCTCTTTCACACACAACACAGACAGGACTGGACATAACGAGACAGAAAGCAGAGCCACCGGAGTCTAGCGCTCATGAACCACAGGCTTATGGAATGCTCCGGCATGTTTTAATGACTGTGGTCCAACTGAACCACAGTTCTGAAACGTATCACTTCCAGTAAATAGAAACTAAATATTTTCCATTAAAGGATTGGATAACAGTCTCAGAAAACCAGGCCCTAAATTGCTCCCCGGTTCAATCACACTGCTGCCTAAAGGCTGCACCTTATAGTGTCCGATGCTCCAGCAGGAAGTGACACAGAGCTACTCGGCCGTGGGTCGTCCTCCTATCACCACGACAGAAGGACAGAGGGACAGAGGTGTGCTCTCCGCTCCAGCTCGGGGGGACGACAGAAGGACAGAGGGACAGAGGTGTGCTCTCCTCTCCAGCTCCGGGGGAGGGAGACCGGGGCCTTCGGCAGGTGCGTCTCTCAGGTGTGCCCGGTCAGCACAGGCAGCGCGGGCGGCCCCAGGAGTGAGGCAGGCGGTGAGGCAAGGAACCCTGCTCCGGAGGCGTGTGAGGAAGAGCCGGCGGGCACCTGGTCGCCTCCGGGAAGCCAATCGGAGGCCCAGTATCTGCAGGAAAACCCAGCTTTCTGAAGAGCATCTGGAGATCGAAAGGTTCAATGCAGAGAAGTAAGGAAGGCTGCTGGGGTTGAAAACAAGCATCGTTGTTTGCGATCAACCCTCTCAAACTAAGAATCAGCAGCGTCATCGTGGGGTTCTCCAGTATTTTGCATGAATGAAGCCCCGCACCAAGCATGTTCCCTAAGTACGTGTTGCTACTGAATCCCGTGAGCTAGCTGCGACTTCCCGGCGTCTACCGCTGATGAAACGGAGGAGAAGATAGAGACCTGTTGAAAGTGGTAGAAAGCGGTAGAGACGGGATTTAAACCCAGGCATCTGGCTCCAAAGCTCATTTCTTAAACCGCTGGTCAACACTCTTAAATTCCGTCAGGCCTGCTTAGAGCAAGCGGCGCAGCCCCAAGGGGCTATCAACCGGGAAGCCGAGGGATTCCAGCTGTCCGGAGCTCATCGTCTTGTCCTTGTTGCTCTCCGAACCTGCCGCTCCCAATTACAATTTCCACGCCGGTTATCCCCAAAGTGTCCTTTCACTGCCATGCCCCAGTTGTGTGACCGCAGCCCATCCGTGTAGTTGTGCTTCAGAGAAGGGAAGAATGATCGAACGCTGTGGGGAAAGGCCTTTCCTTGACGTATTCGTCCCTAAACGTGTATAGGATCAACTGTGTAGTCCTACAGCTGCCGGGTATTAAAAAAGCCCTAAATTTATTATTATTATTATTATTTATACACATCACTATTAGCCTCCTCTCCAATACACCAAATCTATCTACTGCGATCCTTTTCATTTTCCAATAAAGTTGACTGTTTTCCCCCTTGCTAAAACCTTCCAGCAACACTCTCCTTGGGGCCCTTGTTCTGAGATCTTTAAAAATTTCCACCCCTTTAATTAACTAACTCATAAAGATGAAGCCAAATGCTTGGGCTAGCCAGGAGGAAGAAATGTTCTGCTTTGGTTCCAAGAAAAAAAAAAAAAAGACCTGATATATTTTCCCTTTTTTATTCAAACTGTGGGAATCAGCTTCCTCCTCTTCCCACCTCTGTCCTTAGGGGCATCATCTGCTTCGTTCTTCAGCCTGGTGGTAGTTTCCACTGATGACTAAGCTTTTAAGAGACTCGCATACCTGGGCACCTAACAGAACCTGATTCCTGTATTTTTCTCCCTTCTCCCCCACCCACCCCCCTACTTTCTCACCATCGCTGTCCTCTCCCTGAAACCATAGCCACCAGCTTCTGATGGCCTTTGCTAGAGGTGCCTGCTCCCCAAAGACCTCGTTCCTCCTCGTGGGAACCAAACAGAGCTAGCCCACCTTCCTGCCTCCTCCCAACTTATCACTAACACCTTCAAAGTCTGTCCTTCCCCACCCACACACTGGGAGGCTGGATCAGCTGGAGTCTGGAACAGAAAAGTAGCTGGCATGGAAAACTGGGAACTGAGAGAAGATCAGGGTCAGCTCCAGGGTAAATAGGTGTCCAGGCAGGGCCGGGCCTGAGAGCAAGAGCCAGAAGCCCCAGAGGGCTGCACTGAGAGCAAAGGTACATAGGCCCCAAGCTAGGCAAGAGGTGGGAACCAGGGGAGGGGATGAGTCACACACAGCAGCCTGATGCCCAGGTCTAACCCAAAGGAGGAGCCAGGTCAAAACAAGTCCTGACAAGGGAAGCACAAGTTTGAGGTGAATCCAAGGACAGGAAGAAGAGGCTGTAACAGGGCACAGCTGCAGGCAAGCAGAAGGAGCATAAAACAACAAGAAGATGGGGAAAGGGGTTTTGTAGGACACCCAAGGGCTGAGTTTGAATTGCACCACATAGGCAATATCCCAACCCTGTTGGTATCTGTTCATTCTAGAAGCACTTATGGGTCCATGCACTGTACAGCCATCAAAGGTGGCTTCGGACAGTTTATTCCTCCTTGATCTGAAGCATTGTTTTCCAGGAGATGCCAAGGACAACGGAGCCCAACTTCTCCACAGACCATTCCTTTGCTAATTAGTTAGGTGTCAGACCCAAGCCCCAATTTCGCTACTTAAAACGACCTGTATTTGACCGTTTATTTATTTATTTATTTATTTATTTATGATAGTCACAGAGAGAGACAGAGAGGCAGAGACACAGGCAGAGGGAGAAGCAGGCTCCATGCACCGGGAGCCCGACGTGGGATTTGATCCCGGGTCTCCAGGATCGCACCCTGGGCCAAAGGCAGGCGCCAAACTGCTGCGCCACCCAGGGATCCCCTATTTGACCGGTTTTGATCCATAAAATGTTATTTCCATATGGCTCAACCTAATAGCATGTGAGCTTGGACAGGTTACATTGCATCCCCAAGCCTGTTTTCTGTAAAATGGAGACAGTAACACCTACTAAGCGGTAATGATTGGTGAAATCATGGATTTTTTTTAAAGATATTTATTTGTTTGTTTGTTTATTTATTTATTTATTTATTTATTTATTTATTTATTTATTTATTTATGATAGAGAGAGAGAGAGAGGCAGAGACACAGGAGGAGGGAGAAGCAGGCTCCAAGCCAGGAGCCTGATGCGGGACTCGATCCCGGGTCTCCAGGATCACGCCCCAGGCTGAAGGCAGCGCTAAACCGCTGAGCCACCCAGAGATCCCCGAAATCATGGATTTTAAGGCCCTTGGTATGATGTCTCACATCAAGTAAATGCTCAATAAATAACTGCTATTATTATTCCTAGTTTTCAGGAATAATACACATTTTGGAATCAAATTCAAGAGTAAGACACTAACAAACACCCCCTGAGCAGGTGGCCATAGACATATATGGAAAGCTCTCCGTACCCTACAGTACAAGCCCCCCAATGAGCTGTTTTATGTACGTCTAACTAACCAGGCGGTGGAGCATATGCTGAACACCATTCCCAGACTCTGGAGACGGTGGTGGAATTAATCCCGGCTCCACCACTGAATGACCTTGAGCACATCACTCATCTGAGCCTCAGCGTCCTCAACAGTAACCTGAGGATGATAACAAGAGTACCTGCACAAATACTGCCTGTGACGTGTTAGCACAAGACAGGGCACACTGTTAATGCTCGACGGATGGGAGTCCTTGCATGCTGACCGATCTGATTCTTTTATTTTAAAAAAGATTTCATTTATTTATTCATGAGACACACACAGAGAAAGAGAGGCAGAGACCCAGGCAGAGGGACAGGCAGGCTCTATGTGGGGAGCCCGACGTGGGACTCGAACCAGGACCCCGGAATCAGGCCCTGAGCCCAAGGCAGATGCTCAACCACTGAGCCACCCATGCATCCCCGACCAGATCTCGACTCTGACCCAGGCCTGGTCATTAATTCCAGCTCCCAGCATGAAGCCACACCAAGTCTGGCAGAGGAAGGAGAATGAATGTGGAGCACGTGCTTGGATCCTTTGTCTATTTGCCCATCTCCCACCCAGATTCTAGACTTGCCTCGACTGGAGGTCCTGAATTTACTGTGCTGGCTGCAACCGACCCGTTTTGTTAGCTAGCTGTTTCATCGCAAGCAAGTCCCGGAGGTTCGGCTTGGTCTTAGAACAACTCTTCCTTTGCTTGTGATTTCTGAGTTTCAGGTTGGAAAGGAAGTCTTGGGAGGCAGAGACTTTCTCATTCAGGGCCAAAGAGCTTATTTTTTCAAAATAGATTAGCTTTCTGGGGCAGCAAATGGCTCTGGTGAAGGAGCATATTAATTGGTTGCAGCAGAAGGGTCATACAGAAGCAGAAAGAGAACATTTCCTTCTTGACACAGATGAATTTCAGAACTTGGCACAAAGAGCCAGCCAGCAGGGACACACATTGGGTGCATCTGAGGCCGAAACGTCTGCAGGCATTTGGCCGAGCACGGTCCGCCCGCTGCTCTTCCCGGCGGGAACCCGAGCAACGCGGACAGCGCTGCAGCCAGATTACATGTTGCTACTGGGAATCACGTTATGTCATCCCGTAGAGAAGCCTGCACAGACACGCCAACTTTCTCCGGTGAAATCAAAGGCCCACTCCTCTCTTTCATCTTCCTGGCTCTACACCTCCCAGGCTCCTGGGATGCCGCTCTTGGCTCACTCTCCGCACTGGGATCAACAGGGTTTATCGGTTCCAGGGGTAGGCAGCCCACACGGCAGAGGCAGCCTGCAGGGAGCAGCTAAAGGAGCCAAGCACGCAGCACCCTAACGTGGGCATGGGGGGCAGAAGGAACAAGGGCCATGGGACAACGTCATTTTGGTTCAAGAGCATGAGACCTTTGGTCCCTATAACACAGGGACTGATTCTGTTAGAATCACTGGTTTAAGAAAAAGGTATGGGAGGTGGGGGAGAGAAAAAAAAGGCACTGGGTTCCATTAATGAGTCGATCAAGCTTTTGCTGTCTTCTTTTTCTTTTGACCGTATGCGAACTACGGATTCGAGGTGGACTTCTTTATGGAGTCCGTGGAAGCCTGTGGAGGCCCCAAAGGAACATGAGAGCTGAGCCCAGGTGGCCTGCAAGCCCGCTGCAGGGATCCGGGCATTCCGTGTGCCGTCCAGCAGCACACCGCCCTGGGCCCAAGGAACCGTACCGGGGCATCCACGGGGTCAGATGGCAGGACCAAGACGAACTCCTACGGGCTTTAAGTGGGGCACATCCAGAAGCCCCCGCCCTCGGAGACGCCGCCATTCTCCCCAAGTCTGTTGTAGGACTCACTAATCTGGGCTCAGGAAAAGGGACGGCAACCGACTTGGTCTCGGGCAAGCCGTGGGCGCCATCCCTCCCCACGTCACACGCTGGGACAGCAAGGCCATGTTTCTACTAAAATCAGTGCAGCGCTGGACGTAGTCTCTGCCAGAGAAACGGCAAATGCTATCCCCTTCGGCCCTGGGGGTTTCCATGGTGACTCCAGCAGAAGTTCCCCAGTGGAAAACCAAAAAGGTCATGATTATCTTCAAGCGATGACAACCTAAGACTTTCTTCATCCCCCCCTGGCTTTACCCTCCCTCCTCGGGGGTGGCGAATTAGCCAGCAGCACCTCCCAGGTGAGGTCACTACGTTCAGGAGCCCAACACCCGGGGAAAAGGAGAAGGACCGAAAAAGGCCAGAGCACCAGCCAGTTAACGCTGACCTGGGATAGATAGATAGATAAATAGATAATTAGATAATTAAATGATTAATTAATTAATTAATTAATACAAACAAAAAACGATGACCTGGGCACTTACACACCATTTCCCCATCTTGACGATGTTGTAAGAATTAACATGGGGTCCACAATCTACTTCCAGCTTCTCAGATAAAAGGACCTTGGACGAAAAGTCATTTCGAGGTGGTGGTGGGGATGGCGAACACCGCTGCGGAGAGCGAGCGTCTGCAGGCAAGCCCCGATAACGGCCATTCCTATGACCACGGAGGTGGCCTGAGAGTCTTCCGTGGACTCTCTAAGAGATTCACACGTGCCTCAAAATAACCTTATGGGGGAGACACTATTATCGTCTCCCACTGACAAGTGCAGAACTGAGGCACAGGAGGGTCAAGCAAGGACCCCCCGAAGGTCACAGAAGTGGTTCTAGAACCCAGGCCTGCCATCACCACTCCACACTGTGGGGTACTTGCCTTCAGGGAAGGCCCTGGTTCTACTGTGGCCCCCATCCCCTATAAGCTATTTGTGAGAAGCAGAGGTGGTGGCAGGGCTACATTTTTTTCTGCAAGGCTGGGGTTCTCTCCAGCGCACGGCAGCTGATGAGCTCCCGTCCAATGAGTCTGGGATGAGTTAACCTCAAGTCCCTTCTCTGCGCCCCGTACTTGGGTGGCACCTTCAGATTGCTCCCCCTGGAGGAGTACTTGGGACTTCAATATGAATCCAGTTGAACGGACTGGAGGTAAACCCTAACGCTGCCCAAGAGCAGGGCCAGCAACGGGGTTCCGCTCACTGGAGTTAGGCCACAGCCATTCCTCGATGCTAATCTGGAGCCTGATGTGGCCCAGATGGGTCCATCAGTAAGCTTGTCACTGGCAGTCAGTACTCCACGGTCCCCCAAAGCCCTGTCGTCCCTTGCAGCCAGGGTTGGAGCAAGGGGTGAGAGAGTGGCGCCCAGTGGGCTGCCCGAAGCTGCCAGCCAGCGCGCAGAGCCTCTGGCAATTAGCTCGGTTCCTACAGCTCCTTAAACAATGTTGATGGACCCTTGTCTTTCATTAAGCTCCCTGAAAGCCAGTCTCTTGATGGATCCCAGGGGCAAAATCCAGGAGGAAAGAATTTATTTTCAGACACAGTTTAACAGCAACCAACTTAAGCGGCACCTAAAAAAAATGATAATTAAATATTTCTCCAAGGAGCAAATTAAGATAAATACCCCAAGGGTCCTTCACAAAGATCTGTTCAGAAAGCGTCCAATTAGGATAACACACACCACATTTCGAGGACCAAAGGGACTGCTCTGCCTTACCCCCCTTTTGGCGTCTGTTGGTACGCCCGGTTTCCAAGGGAATGAATTTCTTTACATGGTCAGGAGCCGCGTGTTCTCTGGGGGGGAGCACCAGGAGCTGACTTCGTGGCACAGTATCTTGTTCCCGCTCTGATCACAAGAGTCAGAACTGAAGCTCATTTAGACCAACGCATGGCACCTGATTGAGAGGTAAAACCACGTGGTTGACCAAATTTTGTCAACCGGTGGATGTGCCTTGTAGGATAGCCCCTTGCACTTGTATCCGCACATAACAAATGAGACGAGCATCTACCTTTTGTTGAAAGGAAACAAGGGTTCTCTCGTTCCGGTTAATTTTTATTGGGCTTCCCCAAGGAAGTCAACCTGACTTCCACATAAACGTCCCCATTCTGAGGTTTCATTCTGAGGGATTTGGAAGCATCTTGGGGTTGATCCTCAAGGTAAGGCCTCTTACAGGCCTCTTAGTCTTGAGTGAGGGGATGGACCATATTGCGGACAGGGGTGAAGGGGGAGCTGAAGCACTAGCTAGAGTTCTGAGGCAACCCAGGAGGCCGCAGCTCTGTTTCCAGGGCCTGTCCTCCCCTGCCACCGCCGTCCTGTTACATGGTGCCTCCTTGCAAGACTGAGCAAGCTAAGCACGCTTCCCGAAACAGATGCTCCATTTCCAAATGAGGGTTTGGGTTGCTTGAACTTTCTGACCTAAGCCTTTGGAACCTTCCACATTTGGCAGGTCAAGGCAGGACCAACCCACTTAAGATCCAATTTTTGCTTGCCTATCCACAAGGCTGCTGTGTCTAAAGCACGATGGGAAATTTTAAGAAGCAACCATTAGGGATGCCTGGGGGGCTCAGTGGTTGAGCTTCTGCCTTGGGCTCAGGCGTGACCCTCGGATGGGATTGAGTCCCACATCAGGCTCCCTGCAGGGAGCCTGCTTCTCCCTCTGCCTGTGTCTTTACCTCTCTCTCTGGGTCTCTCATGAATAAATAAATAAAATATAAAATAAAATAAAATAAAATAAAATAAAATAAAATAAAATAAAATAAAATAAAATAAAATAAAATAAAATAAAATAAAATAAAATAATAAAAATAAATAAAATAAAATAAATTAAATTAAATAAACAAAATAAAATAAAATAAAATATAAAATAAAATAAATAAATAAAATTTAAAAATTAAAAAATTAAAAATAAATTAAAAAATAAAATAAAAAATAAAATAAAATAAAATGCAACCATTAGAGTCTCTGACACACGAAAATGCCTACCAGGGTCTTTTTCCTGTTTGTTATCAAGGTTAATATGGAAATGTGCTGCAGCGAGCAGAGAGGGGCGGTATTTGAAGGACTCTCAGTCTCCGTGCGATGCAAATTCCTGCAGGTCAGACACAGAAACACGCCTCGGTGCTTTTGCTCTTGGCCAGGAATAGAGCATTTGTCGCCCCTCACCAGGCAGACTGGCACAGCCTCATTATCTCATGTCCACGCTTCCCGAACCCATCCGCTCCTCACTACATGGCGGGGTTTCTCAATTTAAATGTCAGCTAAAGTCAGAAGGTGTTTCCTAAGGATGTCAGAGCCTCCTTAGCCTCAGTTCTGTGACGGTCTTGTCTGTCACTTAGTTGACAATGTCAAGGAAATCGTTTTCCTAAGCATGCTTGCACCAAGGCTCCTCTGAATTTCCATGATACTCTCCTTAAAAAGCTGAACTCTAGGGCCGCCCGGGGGCTGGGGGGCTCCGCGATTTGGCGCTGCCTTCAGTCCAGGTCCCTGGGGATCCCCGGGGTCCCGGGATCAAGTCCCACATCGGGTTCCTGCATGGAGCCTGCTTCTCCCTCTGCCTGGGTCTCTGCCTGTCTCTCTCTCATGAATAAATAAAATCTTTAAAAAAAAATCTGAACTCTGATGAAAAATGAAGATGCTCCGAATTACCACTATGTAAGCAGAGTCACTTTTGACTGACAGATAAAAGGCCTTAAACGCTTTACCATTTACCACCGTGGGGTTTACACTGGGAGTGAGTGAAACGCTCTACACCCTGGAATTGGGTCGGCGTTCCCAGGGGGCCGTTGGCCAGACCTCCAACTTCCCTCATCCCCTCCACCGAATGCCGCTAATTGTCCCCAGTCACCCCGACGACACCACTAAGGCCTCCACGCGATTCCGCACCGCTCCTGGGGCGGGCTCTTACCTGTGCCCTGCTGGGATGAGGCGAAGCCACCAATCTCCAAAGTCCCCACGCTAGACCAAAACCAAACCAAAATTCTTTGCCAGCCACCAAGTCTGTCCTCACCCCTCCCTTCCCAGGAGTCTCCCCACTGACCCCGACTCCTGGAAGTGGACGCAGGGCTGCTCACTTCACTTGGGGGGCTCACTGCACTGTTCCCCGGCCTGGCTGCGTGTGATCCTGGCGGGCAGGGTCTCAGGATGGGGGCTCTACTCACGTCAAGCAGAGTCCCAAGCATGACCGAGATTTGTCCTGGGTGGATGCACAGGAGGACCTAAACCCTGCACCACCGGCCGACGCTTAGCAGGAAATAGTTATATGTTGTCTCGGTGCTTATTCGCCTTGGTGGCTTGCAAGAGTTCTGGGTCACGTCCACAGCCCGGCGGCAGCTGCGCTCTTCTGCCCTCGCACCAGCACAGGGAAGGACACGCGGACGGAGCAGCGTCGGGTCTGCTGCTGAGGCAGCAAGTACCTTGAAGTGATCACAAACAGCGTGTGTGTACACACCCGCAAGGGACACGTGCTAACATTTTAACGACCATAAAACACTCCAAAATTTGACAATTTAAGGGAAAAGTAGACTGTTCTTCTTCAATGAACCTTCTCTACTGCCTCCACTTTTATTATTTGTTTCAAGGTTTCCATCATTGCTCTTTTACTGATGCACTTAACAGATGTCCTTCCAAAGGCGTCAGACCACTGTTGCTCTTCTTTCATTTTCTGACTCCCCAATTTCTTTTTTTTTTAAGATTTATTTATTTATTTATGATAGAGAGAGAGAGAGAGAGAGGCAGAGACCCAGGCAGAGGGAGAAGCAGGCTCCATGCAGGGAGCCTGACACGAGACTTGATCCTGGGACCCCAGAATCACACCCTGGGCTGAAGGCAGGTGCTGAACCGCTGAGCCACCCAGGGATCCCCTGACTCCCCAATTTCTTTTTCGGGAAACAAATTACCCAGAATATATTTCCCCTTTACCTGTATATGCTGGGGAAAAGAAAAAAGTATAAAAGAATTATATTTTTAAAGGTGATTTTTCCCGGGGAGGGGCAAGATGGCGGAGGAGTAGGGTCTCCAGGTCACCTGTCCTCAGCAAATTACCTAGAAAACCATCCAATCATCCTGAAAACCTACGAATTCGGCCTGAGATTTAAAGAGAGACCAGCTGGAATGCTACAGTGAGAAGAGTTCGCGCTTCTATCAAGGTAGGAAGACGGGGAAAAAGAAATAAAGACACAAAAGGCCTCCAAGGGGGAGGGGCCCCGCGAGGAGCCGGGCTGAGGCCGGGGCGAGTGTCCCCAGGACAGGAGAGCCCCGTCCCGGAGGAGCAGGAGCTGCACCGACCTTCCCGGGGGAAAGGGGCTCCCCGGGAATTGGAGCAGGATCCCCAGAAAGGCGGGGATGCCCTCGGGCTCCCTGGGACAGTAACAGAGGAACTGCGCCCCGGGAGAGTGCGCCGAGCTCCCTAAGGGCTGCAGCGCTCGGCGGGACCCGGAGCAGCTCGGAGGGGCTCGGGCGGCGGCTCCGCGGAGGGGGCTGCGCGGCTCCGGGAACAGCTCAGCGGCGGCGGCTCGGGCGGAGGAAGAAGCTCCGCGGAGGGGGCGGCGCGGCTCCGGGAACAGCTCGGAGGGGCTTGGGCGGCGGCTCCGCGGAGGGGGCTGCGGGGCTCCAGGAACAGCTCAGAGGCGGCGGCTCGGGCGGAGGAAGAAGCTCCGCGGAGGGGGCGGCGCGGCTCCGGGAACAGCTCGGAGGGGCTCGGGCGGCGGCTCCGCGGAGGGGGCTGCGGGGCTCCAGGAACAGCTCAGAGGCGGCGGCTCGGGCGGAGGAAGAAGCTCCGCGGAGGGGGCGGCGCGGCTCCGGGAACAGCTCGGAGGGGCTCGGGCGGCGGCTCCGCGGAGGGGGCTGCGGGGCTCCAGGAACAGCTCAGAGGCGGCGGCTCGGGCGGAGGAAGAAGCTCCGCGGAGGGGGCTGCACCGCCGGGAGCGCGAATCCAACAGCGCAGGCCCCGGAGCACAGGGCGCCGGGACACAGCCCAGGATCCGGCCTCCCCCGGGACAGGCAGAGGCCGGGAGGGCCCAGGACAGCAAGGACGCTCCTGCCTGGAACTGAGCAGATCAGCGGCCCCGCCCCGGAGCCCCCAGGCCCTGCAGACGGAGAGCCCCGGAGCTACTGCGGGGGCTGACTCCAGGGTCCCAGAGCTGCCCCTGCCACTGTGGCTTCCTCCCGGGGCCTCACGGGGTGAACAACCCCCACTGAGCCCTGCACCAGGCAGGGGCAGAGCATCTCCCCCAAGTGCTAACACCTGAGAATCAGCACAGCAGGCCCCTCCCCCAGAAGACCAGCGAGACGGACCAGTTCCAAGGGAAGTCAAGGGACTTAAACTACACAGAATCGGAAGATACTCCCCCGTGGTTTTTTTTGTTTTTGTTTTTGTTTTTTTTTGTTTTGTTTTGTGCTTTTTTTTTTTTCTCTCTTTCTTCTTGATTTCTGATTGCTTCCCCCACCCCCCCTTTTTTTCTTTTTTCTCCTTTCTTTCTTTTTCTTTTTCTTCTCTTTTTCCCCTATTTTTTTCTTCTTTCTCTTTTTTCTTTTTCTCTTTTTTTCCTTCTCTCTCTTTTTCTCCTTTTCCCAATACAACTTGTTTTTGGCCACTCTGCACTGAGCAAAATGACTAGAAGGAAAACCTTACCTCAAAAAAAAGAATCAGAAACAGCCCACTCTCCCACAGAGTTACAAAATATGGATTACAATTCAATGTCAGAAAGCCAATTCAGAAGCACTATTTTACAGCTACTGGTGGCTCTAGAAAAAACCATAAAGGACTCAAGAGACTTCATGACTGCAGAATTTAGATCCAATCAGGCAGAAATTAAAAATCAATTAAATGAGATGCAATCCAAGCTAGAAGTCCTAACGACGAGGCTTGACGAGGTGGAAGAACGAGTGAGTGACATAGAAGACAAGTTGATGGCAAAGAGGGAAACTGAGGAAAAAAAGAGACAGGCAATTAAAAGACCATGAGGATAGATTAAGGGAAATAAATGATAGCCTGAGGAAGAAAAACCTACGTTTAATTGGGGTTCCTGAGGGCGCGGAAAGGGACAGAGGGCCAGAATATGTATTTGAACAAATCCTAGCTGAAAACTTTCCGAATCTGGGAAGGGAAACAGGCATTCAGATCCAGGAAATAGAGAGATCCCCCCCTAAATTCAACAAAAACCGTTCAACACCTCGACATTTAATAGTGAAGCTTGCAAATTCCAAAGATAAGGAGAAGATCCTTAAAGCAGCAAGAGAAAAAAAGTCCCTGACTTTTATGGGGAGGAATATTAGCGTAACAGCAGACCTCTCCACAGAGACCTGGCAGGCCAGAAAGGGCTGGCAGGATATATTCAGGTTCATAAATGAAAAGAACATGCAACCAAGAATACTTTACCCAGCAAGGCTTTCATTCAAAATGGAAGGAGAGATAAAGAGCTTCCAAGACAGGCAGGAACTGAAAGAATATGTAACCTCCAAACCAGCTCTGCAAGAAATTTTAAGGGGGACTCTTAAAATTCCCCTTTAAGAAGAAGTTCATTGGAACAATCCACAAAAACAAGGACTGAATAGATATGATGACACTAAACTCATATCTATCAATAGTAACTCTGAATGTGAACGGGCTTAATGACCCCATCAAAAGGCGCAGGGTTTCAGACTGGATAAAAAAGCAGGACCCATCTATTTGCTGTCTACAAGAGACTCATTTTAGACAGAAGGACACCTACAACCTGAAAATAAAAGGTTGGAGAACCATTTACCATTCAAATGGTCCTCAAAAGAAAGCAGGGGTAGCCATCCTTATATCAGATAAATTAAAATTTACCCCGAAGACTATAGTGAGAGATGAAGAGGGACACTATCTCATACTCAAAGGATCTATCCAACAAGAGGACTTAACACTCCTCAATATATATGCCCCGAATGTGGGAGCTGCCAAATATTTAAACCAATTAATAACCAAACTCAAGAAATACCTTGATAATAATACACTTATACTTGGTGACTTCAATCTAGCTCTTTCTACCCTGGATAGGTCTTCTAAGCACAACATCTCCAAAGAAACGAGAGCTTTAAATGATACACTGGACCAGATGGATTTCACAGATATCTACAGAACTTTACATCCAAACTCAACTGAATACACATTCTTCTCAAGTGCACATGGAACTTTCTCCAGAATAGACCACATACTGGGTCACAAATCGGGTCTGAACCGATACCAAAAGATCGGGATAGTCCCCTGTATATTCTCAGACCATAATGCCTTGAAATTAGAACTTAATCACAACAAGAAATATGGAAGGACCACAAACACGTGGAGGTTAAGGACCATCCTGCTAAAAGATGAAAAGGTCAACCAGGAAATTAAGGAAGAATTAAAAAGATTCATGGAAACTAATGAAAATGAAGATACAACCGTTCAAAATCTTTGGGATGCAGCAAAAGCAGTCCTGAGGGGGAAATACATCGCAATACAAGCATACATTCAAAAACTGGAAAGATCTCAAATTCAAAAGCTCACCTTACACATAAAGGAACTAGAGAAAAAGCAACAAATAGACCCCACCCCCAGCAGAAGAAGAGAGTTAATTAAAATTCGAGCAGAACTCAATGATATCGAGACCAAAAGAACTGTGGAACAGATCAACAGAACCAGGAGTTGGTTCTTTGAAAGAATTAATAAGATAGATAAACCATTAGCCAACCTTATTAAAAAGAAGAGAGAGAAGACTCAAATTAATAAAATCATGAATGAGAAAGGGGACATCACTACCAACACCAAGGAAATACAAACGATTTTAAAAACATATTATGAACAGCTGTACGCCAATAAATTAGGAAATCTAGAAGAAATGGACGCATTCCTGGAAAGCCACAAACTACCAAAACTGGAGCAGGAAGAAATAGAAAACCTGAACAGGCCAATAACCAGGGAGGAAATTGAAGCAGTCATCAAAAACCTCCCAAGACACAAGAGTCCAGGGCCAGATGGCTTCCCAGGGGAATTCTATCAAACGTTTAAAGAAGAAATCATACCTATTCTACTAAAGCTGTTTGGAAAGATAGAAAGAGATGGAGTACTTCCAAATTCGTTCTATGAGGCCAGCATCACCTTAATTCCGAAACCAGACAAAGACCCCACCAAAAAGGAGAATTACAGACCAATATCCCTGATGAACATGGATGCAAAAATTCTCAACAAGATACTAGCCAATAGGATCCAACAACACATTAAGAAAATTATTCACCATGACCAAGTAGGATTTATCCCTGGGACACAAGGCTGGTTCAACACTCGTAAAACCATCAATGTGATTCATCATATCAGCAAGAGAAAAACCAAGAACCATATGATACTCTCATTAGATGCAGAGAAAGCATTTGACAAAATACAGCATCCATTCCTGATCAAAACCCTTCAGAGTGTTGGGATAGAGGGAACTTTCCTCGACATCTTAAAAGCCATCTACGAAAAGCCCACAGCAAATATCATTCTCAATGGGGAAGCACTGGGAGCCTTTCCCCTAAGATCAGGAACAAGACAGGGATGTCCACTCTCACCACTGCTGTTCAACATAGTTCTGGAAGTCCTCGCCTCAGCAATCAGACAACAAAAAGACATTAAAGGCATTCAAATTGGCAAAGAAGAAGTCAAACTCTCCCTCTTCGCCGATGACATGATACTCTACATAGAAAACCCAAAAGCCTCCACCCCCAGATTGCTAGAACTCATACAGCAATTTGGTAGCGTGGCAGGATACAAAATCAATGCCCAGAAATCAATGGCATTTCTATACACTAACAATGAGACTGAAGAAAGAGAAATTAAGGAGTCAATCCCATTTACAATTGCACCCAAAAGCATAAGATACCTAGGAATAAACCTAACCAAAGAGGTAAAAGATCTATACCCTAAAAACTATAGAACACTTCTGAAAGAAATGGAGGAAGACACAAAGAGATGGAAAAATATTCCATGCTCATGGATTGGCAGAATTAATATTGTAAAAATGTCAATGTTACCCAGGGCAATTTATACGTTTAATGCAATCCCTATCAAAATACCATGGGCTTTCTTCAGAGAGTTAGAACAAATTATTTTAAGATTTGTGTGGAATCAGAAAAGACCCCGAATAGCCAGGGGAATTTTAAAAAAGAAAACCTTAGCTGGGGGCATCACAATGCCAGATTTCAGGTTGTATTACAAAGCTGTGGTCATCAAGACAGTGTGGTACTGGCACAAAAACAGACACATAGATCAATGGAACAGAATAGAGAACCCAGAAGTGGACCCTGAAATGTACGGTCATCTAATATTCGATAAAGGAGGAAAGACTATCCATTGGAAGAAAGACAGTCTCTTCAATAAATGGTGCTGGGAAAATTGGACATCCACATGCAGAAGAATGAAACTGGACCACTCTCTTTCACCATACACAAAGATAAACTCAAAATGGATGAGAGATCTAAATGTGAGACAAGATTCCATCAAAATCCTAGAGGAGAACACAGGCAACACCCTTTTTGAACTTGGCCACAGTAACTTCTTGCAAGATACATCCACGAAGGCAAAAGAAACAAAAGCAAAAATGAACTATTGGGACTTCATCAAGATAAGAAGCTTTTGCACAGCAAAGGATACAGTCAACAAAACTAAAAGACAACCTACAGAATGGGAGAAGATATTTGCAAATGACATATCAGATAAAGGGCTAGTTTCCAAAATCTATAAAGAACTTATTAAACTCAACCCCAAAGAAACAAACAATCCAATCATGAAATGGGCAAAAGACATGAAGAGAAATCTCACAGAGGAAGACATGGACATGGCCAACAAGCACATGAGAAAATGCTCTGCATCACTTGCCATCAGGGAAATACAAATCAAAACCACAATGAGATACCACCTCACACCAGTGAGAATGGGGAAAATTAACAAGGCAGGAAACAACAAATGTTGGAGAGGATGCGGAGAAAAGGGAACCCTCTTACACTGTTGGTGGGAATGTGAACTGGTGCAGCCACTCTGGAAAACTGTGTGGAGGTTCCTCAAAGAGTTAAAAATAGACCTGCCCTACGACCCAGCAATTGCACTGTTGGGGATTTACCCCAAAGATTCAGATGCAATGAAACGTCGGGACACCTGCACCCCGATGTTTCTATCAGCAATGGCCACAATAGCCAAACTGTGGAAGGAGCCTCGGTGTCCATCGAAAGATGAATGGATAAAGAAGATGTGGTTTATGTATACAATGGAATATTACTCAGCAATTAGAAACGACAAATACCCACCATTTGCTTCAACGTGGATGGAACTGGAGGGTATTATGCTGAGTGAAATAAGTCAATCGGAGAAGGACAAACAGTGTATGTTCTCATTCATTTGGGGAATATGAATAATAGTGAAAGGGAATATAAAGGAAGGGAAAAGAAATGTTGGGAAATATCAGGAAGGGAGACAGAACATAAAGACTCCTAACTCGGGGAAACGAACTAGGGGTGGTGGAAGGGGAGGAGGGCGGGTGTTGGAGGGGAATGGGTGACGGGCACTGAGGTGGACACTTGACGGGATGAGCACTGGGTGTTTTTCTGTATGTTGGTAAATTAAACACCAATAAAAGTTAATTAAAAAAAAAAAAAACAAAAAAAATAAAAAAAAAAATAAAGGTGATTTTTCTTTTTTTTTTCCAAATTTTTATTTAAATTCTAGCTAAAATCTATGGTAAAATTGGTTTCACGTGTAGAATTCTGTGATACATCACTTACATTTAACATCCAGAGCTCATCACAAGTGCCCTCCCTGGAGCACTGGGGGGGGGGGGGGGGCTGGCTCAGTGGTTGAGCATTGTCTGTGAATGGCTCAGGGCGTGACCCCGGGGTCCCAGGATGGAGTCCCACATCGGGCTCCCTGCAGGGAGCCTGCTTCTCCCTCTGCCTGGGTCTCTGCCTCTCTCTGTATGTCTCTCATGAATAAATAAATAAAATTGAAACCAAAAAAAAAACAAAAAACAAATGCCGTCCCTAATGCCCATCACTATTCAGCCCATCTCCATCTATCTCCCTCCATCAACCCCCAGTCTGCTCTTACAGTTCGCCTCCCTCTTTCACACTTTTCCCCCTTCATAGTTCATCTGTATTGTTTCCTTTTTTTTTTTTTTTAAGATTTTATTTATTTATTCTTAGAGACAGAGAGAGAGAGAGGCAGAAGCACAGGCAGAGGGAGAAGCAGCTCCATGCAGGGAGCCCGACGTGGGACTCGATCCCGGGACTCCAGGCAGCGCTAAACCACTGCGCCACCCGGGCTGCCCTGTATTGTTTCTTAAGTCAACTTTTCTTTTTAATAACCAGAGACAAAGAAACAAACTACAGTTGATTCAAACAGCAAGCACTCATCCTTTCTACGGCTGTAGCCTCTGTAAATGCTTTTCTTCCGTGAGATAAGTGGAGATCATCCTCAGATAAGAGGAAAGGTGAAAAACACAACAAATTTAACAATTAACTTTAAGGGTGAGGGCACAGCAGGTCACACCTGGATAGGACATGCAAAATGAAGCTGCCAACCTGAGCTCTTCTCCAGGACAATGGTGGATCCACGCTGAGCCAGTCTGTCCCCATTTCCCTATCTCTACAGCTCGCAATAACCCACAAGTGTCAGGTGTCTGACCTTCTCCAACATGTAATAGTGTGGCCTGCAGCCTTCGTCTCCTTAAAGGGAAGAAGGAAACCATCCCACTCACAGCCCGAACCAAGATATCATGAGTGGCATGGCAGGACTGGCAACAGTTCCGGCGGGAGGCAGCTTTGCCTTTCCCTCTCTCTCGCTCCCTGACCCCCATGACCTCGTTCCACTCTGACTCCCCTCCAGGGTCTGGGAGTAAGAGGAGGCTGGGTCTGAGCCACTAGGACACTGGGCCCAGGGAAACCAAGCACTTCTTGTGAGGCTTTCTGATTCCCCATTTTCAGACAACACCGCTTGCACGGCTGGGAGGCCCAAAACCAACCAACCAACCAAATCATGCTTCAAAAGCCACCAGTTCTAGTCCAACTGCTGCCAGTCCAGCAGGAAAGTCTCAGCACAATTCACTGCACCGTCTCCTTCGCACAGACCGGGAGGATGCAACGTGGGGACACGATTCACTGGGGATCTGCGAAGCGGGATTCAAATGGAACCTAATTTGCTGAACTTGAGCCTAAACCTCACAGTAATATCACTCAAGGGGGAAAAAAAAAAGAAAACACGGTGTTTTGGAAATCAACATATTTATTTCAAACTAAAACAAATGTCCTCCAAATTGAACCTGAACTAGATGGATGTTTCATTAACTTTCTAATCTTGAAGGCATTCCCTTGGCAGTTTCTCCAGGGCCCTGGGCGGCCAGACTCTTTATTGGCTGCTCCAGTTCACAGAGGACAATACCCCTGGCGGGCTGGACAACTAACCCAGCTCCAGTCTGCAAGCCTGGCTTCCCTGCCAGGGAGCTTAAAAACCATTTATGCAGTCCAGTTTGATTTCGGAGTGCACAGATGGGTTATTTGAACCTACTGATCCAAGGACATGTTTTTTTATATATTCTTATACCTCGGATCCAAGAAGGAATAATGGATGGGCTGCCTGGCCATTTCGAGCAATTATTGTGTCTGGCATGGGAGCAGGGAAAGACAGAGAAATGTCAGCGCAGTTATCAGCAGTTACTTTCACTGGAGGAAATGTTATGTGTCCCGAGCCAAGCGCATCTACCTGTCTGACTGCTTTGCCTCTGATCGTCTCTATTTTTTTCCGCCTCTCTCACGTACACACATACTCTCCTTAATTACCAGCAGAAAACGGTGTATCCTGCACACTTCACAACATCTGTTCAGGCCTTAATTAATCCAACTCTCACGCGGTCTCCATGGCAACGATGCTTAACAGGCTCCGTCTCGGCATTCAAAAATCTTCCTGGAAGTGAAGGACTCGAAGTCTGGTCCTTATGAAAATGATTCCGCATTAATTTTGGTGTCAGAAAAAAAAAAATTTTGGTGTCAGGTAGAATGGGGATTTTGCGTGGAGGGTGTTCACTTGGGGAGACCACGTCCTATGATATCACGTTCCTCAGCACCATAGTAACATCAACTTCCTCTTAAAGACACGTTAAGAGGAACTTTCCAAGGGACTGCCGAGAAAAATCCCGTTACTACCTTGATGGGACAAGAAATTCTTGTGCTGCGGAAGATTCATGACCGCGGTCCTCCTGATGCAGCGTCCGGTTATTGTGTGTTGGGCAGTCAGAAGACACACGAGTGTTAAAAAAGAACCTCATCAGGAGGTGTGCTTCCTCAGCTTCTGTCTCGACAGAGCTTCATTAAAAGCCGATTGTCCTTTGCTGGCACCTGCCAACCTCTCACCCAAAGTGCAGCCTGCCAACAGCAGCGACGTGGGCTAAGACCTTCCAAGGAGGCCGCGAACGACGCCAAGGGAAATGTCAAGCACGTCGCTGAGAGTCCGTTCCAGCTCTGGGGCCCGCACAGATGTGGTCCTTCATACGGACTCTGTTTGTGTTTACATTTGAAGCTACTAGGGTAGAAAATTGTAAAAATAAGCGTTGGCAACTACCCAGAAAACCTGGCCAGGTGTTACACAGGATGTTGGAGGACGGGGGGGGGGGGGGGGGGGGGGGGGGGCAGGGGCAGAGGGGTAGTAGTAACGGAAGCAGAGAAGAGTGAAACCGGGCATTTAACCCTAAATGGCATTCGAGTCCACAGCACCCTCCATCATTAAATGCTTAACTTGAGCACGAATAGGAAGGGAACCATTTCTTGGAGTCCTAGCTCCTTCCTCCTTCATGGCTCCCTCCTCTGGATAAGCAAACCACCCAAAGGCGGCGGAGGAGGGAAAAGAAAAGAACTTAGACTCTTGCATAAGTAAAAATGCATTTTGGTAAACAAATCAGATCCCTGTTATGACATAAAAGGGATTAATCAACTGAGCCCCTGGACCACGAGAAGATCTCCCCAAACCTTCCCCGGGGGCTGGGACTCCGTGGAGCCTGGGTACATGGGCCCTGGGGACCGTTATCTCCAGGCTGCTGAGGGACAGAGCCAAGGAGAGCTGGGAGCTTGGAGGGGGGTGGGTTGGGGGGGAAGGAACCCTGTCCTATGAATACAAAAGGGATCATGGAGGGATGTGGGGTGGCAGCTCTTCCAGGAACAAGGGCCAGTTCCCTAACCTAACTAGGTAGTATCTACTTGAAAGGAGCAGGTAAAGTATAACCGTATTTTCTCAGCAAATTCATTCTCTGTTCTCCTGCAGTCTGTTCCGGACTCTGGGCTGCTGGCCGTACCCAAGACATCTGACCTTAAGGCCACCAGGGTCCAGTCAGCGGCCACCCTGGGCCTCGCAGCCAGGACGCTTATCAAGCCCCTGAACCACGGCCCTCCTTCACGCTCCTTACCCATAGCCACATCCCACGACCACCCTGAAGGGCCTGCTCTGAGCCCGCGAACCAGAGGCGAGCAAGTGGACTGCAAGTGGGATCAGGGTTCTCGCTCAGGTCCCGTCGCCTCTGACCTTAGATTTTGCAAACCCTCCTCCTGCTCGTCTCCCGTCCCTTCGAGGGTGCAGCTCTTGCTCCCCAAGGCAGGGTCCCCGGCTTTGACCCCAAGCGCCCTCCCGGCAGGAAATTGGCCTATGCAGCAGTGAGACCCACGCAGGCTCAGGCCTCTGCAGCGCCCACCTGCCGCCCACACCCGCATCCTGATTCACTTTTACACAACACACCTGCACAGCTTCACCCTGGTCCTTGCCCCCATTTCACACCTGAGCAAACTGAGCTCAGCAGCAAAGGCTGCAGAATTATACACGTGGTGAGACTGCACTCACGCGGGACGGCAGGAGCAGGTGCTCCTCGGAGCTCCGTGGGGTTCACCCGGGGACCTGGGGCAGGGGGTCCCCGACGACAGGAGCAGGTGCTCCTCGGGGCTCCGTGGGGTTCACCCGGGGACCTGGGAGGCTCTCCTGGCTGAACCCACGCCTGCTCACGGCCCCTCCGTCCGCCTCCGCCACACCGGGCAGAGGGACCCCGTGCACCGGGGGGCCCCAGGCCGGCGACGAGGACCCCAACTCCCCTCTTCCCGCGGACAAGGACGACCCCACGGCCACAGGGGCAGCGACTCCCGCGGGGAGCACCTGAAGCAGCGGAGCCGCGGGCGGGAGAACAACGCGGGGGCCCCGGGAGGACCCCAAGGTGCGGGCGCGGAGACGGGTCCCGGGGCGCCGGGCTTCGAACTCCCGCGGGGTCGGAGGGGGAGGGGGGGAGGGGTCGGGGAGGGAGTCGCCTGGGGCGCACGCGGACTCGCGCTTGCACTCTCATTGGCTCACCTTGCCGCGGGGGCGGGGCCTGCGGGGGTGGGGATCGAGGGGCGAGGCCTATGGGGAGGGCCTGGGGGTGGGGCCTGCGGGGCGGGGCGGGGCCTGCGGGGCGGGGCGGGGCCTGCGGGGCGGGGCGGGGGCCGGGGCCGGGGCGGGGCCTGGCCAGGTGCTTCCAGGGATGCAGGTGCGGCGGGCTGTGTCCTGAAGCCCCGCCCTCCATTTCGTCCTCCCGCAGGCGTCAGCGTCCAGGCGGGGGCCTGAGCCTGGGCCGCCCCTCTCTGGCTCCACCGCACCCGGATCTCCGATAGGCTGGCGTTGGCACAGCTGTGCCCAGGGTGCACCGTCGACCAGCCCGGTCTGGAGGCCGGGGCCACTTGCCCCCGGGGCCCAGGGGACTGTAACAATCAGAGAGAAGTTCTCGGTGGGCTGCCCCAACCCCGGGGCCCTGCACACACCTCGGGCTGAAACCCAGCAGCCCTTAGAAAGGGCCCCGTTTGCTCGCCCCTCAGGCCTAAGGGCCAGGCCTCGGTGTGGCGCACAGGTAGGGCCTGCAGAGGTGGGCTCAGGGAATTCAGGCCGGGCAACGCCATCTTTGCAACTGCCCGCTGCCTCCCTGCAGCTCGCAGGTCCCTCCCAGAAAGGGGCTTAGACACCGTCTGGAACTCTTGAGTGTCCCAACTGCCACCCTCCGTCACCTCCAGGTCACCTGGTCTGGTGACCCACAGGACTGCACCTGCCCGGCAGGGTTGTGGATATCTGCATCCTTCAAAAGCTGGTGTCTCAGGGTCTGGCTTCCAGTCAGCCTCAATCCAGGTGCTGAGATCCCCGCTTAGGGGCACTGTAAGGTCTGTGTGCCCTCAGCCACGCTGCAGACTGGGAGAGGGGGCTGTTTCATCTAATTCAAGGAAATCAACTCAGTCCGGCAAAACGGACTTACACAAAACGAGGAAACAGAAGAACATGAAAACGAGGAAACAGAAGAACATGTTCCAAATAAAAGAACAAGATGAAACCTCAGGGAAGGAAAAAAAAACCTTAATGAAATGGAGATAAGAAAACAAAGCAGGGCAGCCCCGGTGGCTCAGGGGTTTAGCGCTGCCTTCGGCTCAGGGCGTGATCCTGGGGTCCCAGGATGGAGTCCCACGTCAGGCTCCCTGCATGGAGCCTGCTTCTCCCTCTGCCTGGGTCTCTGCCTCTCTCTCTATATATATCTATCTCATGAATAAAATAAAATCTTTAAAAAAAAGAAAAAGAAAACAAAGCAGAAGAGCCAGTGTCTTTCCCCTCCCTTCCCTCTACTTAACTCTGCTTTGACTCATGAACATCATCAGTTTATCCCACCGAAGCACCCTGACACATTCTTCTGGACCCTTCTGGGTCCCCTTTCCTCTTGGTTTCTTGTGGCTTGGGATCCAGTAGGCAACATCCACTTGGGCAGAACCCAGTTGCTTCTATGGTAGAGGGGGGAGTGGAAGGGTGGGGGGTGACGGGGCGGCCTAGTCCTCCTTAACCTGGCTCTCCAAGGAACCCCATCAGTCAGCAAGGTGAGAGGCAAAAGCTTCCGTGTTTCCTCACAACTTGCACAAGAGTGTTTGAAAGAGGCGAAGGTAAGTGGATGTTCTCAGTGGACACCTTAGCCCCCAGAGGGGAGGAACTTGCTCTGCAGAACCTCCAAATGCATGCTCTGGTGTCCCTGGACTTTTGCTTGGGTTGCCCTCCTTGCTCCCGCTTCCTTTCCCGTCTCTAACTTGTTACTTATGCATCAAGTCTCAGGCACCTTCTACTCTGGGACAACTCCCTCCGCTGCAGGTACTCCTGGAGCCCAGTATCTTCCCATGAGCTCCCACGGCATGATGTCCTTCTCCGTACCTGTTCCCGTGTTTGGCTTCTCCAACAACCTGCAGGCTAATTCATCTTTGTTTTGCTCCTAGCAAACAATAAAATGGTTTGGCCTTTAGCAGACCGTCCACTGGCTACTGAATAAATGCGCCGAATGAAGCTTGTAGAGATGCAAGTAAGTCGAACGCTGACCTTAGGAGACCTTAGTCCAGCCTTATAATTAGCCCCCTCCAGGCATTCAGCATCTCTACTCGTGCTCTCGGGCTGTGCAGCCAGGATCCGCCTGAGGATTGGCACCGGGCTGAGCAATTATTAAATGATTATTTAATGATTTAATAGTAGCTAGCATATACTGACAGCTATGCCCCAGGCTGTGTTCTAAGCACACTCGTGTGTGCAGCATTCGTGTCTCACAGTTCTGTAAGGTAATCGTCCCTCTTCCGTGGTGAAGACTTGGAGGCCTAGGGAGGTGACGCGACACCCCGGGGACAACAGCGAGGGAGGACCTGACTCCAAAGCCCACGCTCCCTGCTTCTGTGCCTCCCTCCCTCTCTCTCTCTCTCTCTCTCTGTCTCTCGGGGAAAGACAGAGAAGCTGACTAACCACTCAGGCGGATCCTGAGCTTGAAAGGCCCCCTGAGGTCACGGGAAAGAATCTGTCCTCCTCCTTACTCCTTTACCCGCCATCCCAGGACTTCACTGCACTCCCCTTTCGGCTTAGCGTGGCTCCAGCCGCTCGGAGCACCCGCTCTCCCTCTGCGACAGGGCTTCGGCCCCTTCCCACCAAGCAGGGCCCCACGAGCGGCTGGAGGGGGTTGCAAGGCTCCGGCGACGGGACATCCTGATGGCTGATGGCACGTCGCAGGGCTGGACTGCAAGTGGGGCGGCCATGAGCGCACGCAGCCTGCGGAGGACAGAGCAACGGCGTGGCTGTCCTTCCCACAACCGATCTCCAAAGGGATGAATGTTTCCTCTAAGCTCTTCAGTTGGCAAGAAGAGTAAATCCTTTCCAGGAAACTTATTTGCGACGCTGCAAAATAGGGTGGTCTTCTCCCGGGACTGGGGAGTTTGTGTTGGAACCACAGGGCGACCTCCACTGCAACCGGAGCCCCGTGTGGTGAGGACACAGTGCAAAGGGAGACGTCCTCAAGGAGCCTTTTCAGCTTCTCTTCTGCTGCCAAGTCATAATCTTAAATAAGACAGTTACCAAGAGGAACCCATGATGCAGATAGCTCAAGAGATGCTCCTGCTTCCCCATGGTAGCTGCACCAAGACTCAAAGTCTGCAGGCCTGGAAATCAACTGAGCACATGCGTTTTTAAAGAACTGTGTGGGGATTCTGAACCTCTATTTGTGTCATCACGTACGGATATTTCCACATCCAATGCCGGGGGAAAGGGAGGATATTTATAGTTATATAAATATAGTTATAGTTATCCTATCCTATAACTTATAGTTATCCTATAACTATAGGATTTAGACTGAAATATCGGTCTGTTCCTTACTCAAGGGATATAGGATTCTGGACAAGGCTTTGTTGGAAAGAGAGCGGGAAGACAGGTCTTTTTCTTTAGATGCCTTTAGGAATGGAAGATACGTCTCATAATTCAGGAGTTCAGCTTGGAGGTGAAGTGATTGACTAAAATTTTAATAAGCTATACCCATTCTTGAAGATTAGACTCTTAATTTGTTATTATGATTGTGACCAAGATGGCCAGAGGCAGCAAGAGTCAGAGTACTCCCAACAAAGGCTCTTTTTTTTTCCCCCAAAGGCTCTTAAACCAAGATTTGACTTGCCAACAGGAAAATATAAAGTAGGTATTCAACTGGCCAGACAATGGAATCTGGGTGAAATTTTTTCCCTTCCTATCACAGCTCCCTCCTGGTGAGTGCTGCAATTCCGGGTGAATTTAGTCCTCCTTGATTTTCACTTTCAGTAAGGGGAGGGAGTGTTCGCGTGAGAAATGTCTATTTCCCTATGGTCTTACATAATGTTAAAGTGTTCAAATAGCGAGGTGAAAGATATTTTTTTGTCTCGGAGCAAAACATACAAATATTTCTGAAGAACAAACTGAAAAAATTTCCTGGTTTATTTTCTTACAGCGAGACCCATATTGCTCTGAAGGCCAGATGTGCCAGTTTTCCCTTGTGAAACAGCACATACAGTCAGCAGGCTTCACCCAGAAAGCAGTTTGGATTTTGTCCTTCAAGAACCGCAGGGCAGGGGTCCTTCTGGGGAGTGGTAGTTGTTCTTGCTCTCCACCGTGGGAGGGAAGCTGGGCACTACTGAAGCTTCACTATTTACATCAAAATGGCCTGGCTGGAGCTGTGTTGAAGGATGTTGCTCAATTGTGGCTTGAAGACCAACCAGCATTAGATTAGGACCAAGAAATTGAGCATGTGGCCCAGGTCCTAAGAGTCCAGATTATGTCCACAGCAGAGTAGTTGCCCAGTTGGAACTGGTAGGTGCCCAGACAGGACATGTTGGCCACATGGGGACTACGACAGATCACCACCAGGAGAGGACCCCTTTCACTTCCCCAAGAGAACTTAGCACGTTAAAACAAAACAAAACAAAAAAACAAACAAACAAAAAAAACCATCCAGCCAAGAAAAGGCCTTTCCCACATGCTCCTCTGCCTTTTAGGGCCTTGAGGCCATTCTCCCTAATCAGCTGCTGTGTTGGGAAAGCTTGCCCATCATGAATATCACTCTTTCCAACCAGATTGCTTCTTCTAGATCTTTAAAAAAAAAAAAAAAAAAAATTCCCAAACCAGGTGATCCAGTAGAAAATGCAATATGGGATTTTACTCTAGAGTCATAACAACTCTGAAAATATTTCTGCTTATTCAAGTTAATTTCTCCACCAGAAATCTGAAATTAGGTGTGATAAGTTAATGATTATACAAACAAGAACTGCTTTCAATAATTTAATTGGACTCATGCCCAAAGAATGTACTTGCATGAAATATTAAATATTACTTGTAAAGCAATTTGGACACAGTCACACAAACATCAGGAAAAGAAAAAAATTATTCTTCACAAAATGCCAGTGTTTTGTTTTGTCTGGAAAAAAAAATTGACCACACAATTAGAGGTAAACGATATTTTCTTCAGCCGCGTCTCCGGTCTCTGCATCTTGTCCGTTCCGCGTCCGTAGGTTGTGCGCTGCTTCTGCCGCCCCCGTCTGCAGCCGGGAGCCGCATGCACTGGGCTCTGGGGGGGCCGGGGGCCCCGGGCGAGGGGTGCACAGGCCTGCAACAGACAGACGCACAGGTCAGGGGGGGCAGCGCAAGGCCCGCACACGGGATGCTAGGCCCCGGGCCGTGGGGTCTGGCACACGGGGGCCGTGGGCTCCCAAGGGAGCGACAGCCTGCAGTGGCGGCAAGGGACCCAACGACTGCAGCACCGATGTGCTCGCTGGCGCCCAGGCCTCGTCTAGCTAAAAGCCTTGCAAGTAAGTGCAGGGTAGGCTCAAGTGGCCGGACACCTGTCCCCGTCTGCCGGCGGAAGCCGTGCCAGCGCCAAAGGGGCACCCCCTGCCCACAGGCCAAGGTCTGCCTCCGTGAGGGGGCCGGGTGCACCTGCATGGCACCTGGCCCCGGGTCCCCAGGGCCCCCTGAGCACCCCCCGACCTGCCTCTAGACGCCCGTTGTCCAGCAGCCTGGGCTGCAGGCCTCGGCAGGTGGCCGGGCCTCAGCTGTCGGGGCACCCGCTTGACCAGGGCAGGGGAGGGGACAGGGCTGGCGCCCTGGAGGAGGGAGGCTGCGGCCGCAAGCTTCTGCCGCCAGCCAGCCCGGGGCTCCGGGCGCCCTCACCCGCCACTCGCCTGCAGCACATGCCCTATGGCCTCCACGGACACGCGAAACTGGCAGTGCCATGTGACCAGCGACGCTGGCGACCTGGGCCCTCCTGACCCGGAGGCTCAGCTGTGAGGCCGGAGAGCAGCACCCCACACGGCTGTCCCCGGGGCCGGCAGACACCAGTCGCCGCAGGAGCCGGAGCCAGCAGGGGAGGTGGCCCGGGACGAGGGGAGCCTGGACCCACAGCTCTGTGCTAAGCCAGGCCTCCCCGACTCCAGATGCCAGTGGGACATCGGAAAATCCATCTACGTTTGGGTGACTTGATTTTACTGAACCCCGATTCCAAATCCTGTCCCTCAGATTCTGGGAAGCCACTAACTACTGCTATTTTCATGACTGAGGATGCCTCCACTCCCCTCGTGCCCAGAACTGGGCCCGAGAACTGTGGGTCTTTACTGACATCACTCTTTAAGCCTCAAAATGTTGCAACCCACATTTTACAGTTTGGGGAATGGAGGCTCAGGCCACTTCAAGCCCTCCCCCAACATCGTGCAAGCTAGATCTGAACTCAAGAGCATTGCCACTTGCTCATGGGATCAAGATTCTCACGATTCTCGTTCTCACGGTGATGGAAATGGTTTGACCATCTTTCCTAAATGAATAGAGACCTTGAATGTCTAGTGCTTCTCCTCGCTAAGTACCACATTTTGAAGAGTCACTTAGCAAAAACGAAATTCAGAAAAAGACATAGCAAGCTCCTAAAAACACACACAATTATTATCAAAATTACAAAGCTCCCTCATCAGGCAAACACGAACCGCCCCCGGCACCCCCTTGTCTACGAGGGCAGCACACAGCAATCCACAAGGCCCTCCACTATCATAGCACATCTGGAGACGAAGAGTGCCTGTTTGTGGTCACAACACACATTCATGCTTCCAACTCCTGTCCCCAGCCATTGAATGAATAAAGCCATTTAACTTCTAAGAAACCAATATTCCCAGTTTCACTACTCATGTTTAGTATCACACAACCTGAAACACACGCACAGCTCCAGGTCTCCGTCTGGCGGAGGGGGCCGGCCGGAGCCACCACAGTGCTACCTCGTGGCCAACAGAGCGTCCAGCCACATGACACGAAATACCACACGGAGAACGAACAACTATCCACTGAATGAGGTGGCTGAGGGGCGACTGGTGACAAACGTGACAATACCAGGCCCGATGAAGCCCTTAATCCACGTAAGTCTCCTTCCTCTGGGGCGTGAAACATGGAGCAGAAACCCCGAGACACCGGGGAGTCTGGATCTGGTGAGTCCTCCTACTGGTTTCAAGGAAGGCATCCTCAAAACGAGCCGAAGGACCACATGTAGATCAGGATTCTTTTATCTTAAGTTAAACTGTAGGCTCTGGTTTAGGAAGAAAGAGACCCAAGAATAAACAGGGGAGGTGTAGTTGGCAATCGTGTGTGTGTGTGTGTGTGTGTGTGTGTGTGTGTGAAGGGGTGCAGATGTTTACTGAGAACTTCTTGAGATAAGAAGAAAAACACAGAAGAAGAAGATCTCTCGGTGAGAAACAGCTTGCTCGGCCTTCGAGTGACGGACTCGCGTTGTTCTCCCAGATGGGTGACTAGAGGTTGTCGGGGTGTGTATGCCTGAGGGGAGCTCGGTCTCCTCCTCCGTGTTCTTCCTTGGTTTCCACCCTAACTCTTTAGGCAAGGTCAGACAACCTTCTTTGAAATTAGAAACCCTTCCACGATTTCTGATTTTGTTATTCCATTTCAACCCTGAAAGAACCCCAGCACAGCAACTGTATACTTTCTTAAGGTCAGCCACCTTTTTCCACACTTCTTACCCTAGAGAATATGATCATCATATGGAACTCTAAACTGGAAAAACATTTGTTAAAACAAAACCTCACTGATTCAAAAAGCAGAATTCTTGAGGAACAAAAAATCATCCAATATTGTGATCAAAATCCCTATAAATTGCTGGACATAAAAATGCCTCAATTTTAAATAAGCAAAGATGTATGAATTTAACAGAAACAGAATTTGGTCAACCATAAAGCAAATGCTATTACAAGGAAACAAAACTACAAACTGGAAGGAAACTTTCAATCTAGTGTCTCAATAGAACTTTTCCTCTTACTTAACCTAAAAGATATAATGTGATCTTTACCATACTTCTGGAAACTAAACACAAGGAACATTATTAACCTTAAAATAAAGACAAATAGGCTAAAATACATAGAAAACCCAAGGCCTTGCTAAACCAAGTGGAGAAATAAAATCTTGGTGCAGGATTTCTTCTACTGGACTGAACTTTTTTCCACACCCTACAACTTCATCCTTAAGAAGAAATCTCCTTAGACCCACTGTCCATGAATGAAGTTTTTTTAGAATTCTAAGTACCCACATTTTGGCTGGTACTACTCTTTCTCCCATGAGTAGGGCTAGAAAGCACCCATTCTACCAAGGACATGCCCTGCACCACGCACCGATAATCCACAGACCAGCTGGTTTCCTGAATCTCCCTATTCTTAGCCCTTAGTTGCAGCCTGTTGGTTGACATTTGGATTCACCACTTTCATCATTTGCTCACCTCGTATTGCCATTTTAGACTATTAGGGAAGAGAATTTGAGGTGTGGGATGGCTTGTCCTGAGAAATGGACACTAGCAAGATGCAAAATCAGCCTTCCCGCCATTGGCTCTCCACCATTAGTATTTTGAGCCAACCAAACTGGATTAAGACCAGCCTATAAACTCGAGGTGTACAGTGCAACCACGTGCCATATTGAAAGTGGACAAAGGGCCCCCTACGCTGACGGCTGAATGCAAACTGTGAACGACAAGGTAACCTCGGGCAAGTCATCTCTCCTCTTTGGGTTTCAGTTCACCAAGGAGTTTTGAAGTCACCATTCCAGCCACTTGAACTCCTCTACTGAAGGAGAATTTATACATCTGTGTTTTGGGTTATGATTCACCAAATAATCTGAGGGAACAACAAATGAATGTGTTTTATTATCTTTTTTAAATTTTTTAAAGATTTATTTATTTATGATAAACAGAGAGAGAGAGAGAGAGGCAGAGACACAGGCAGAGGGAGAAGCAGGCTCCATGCCAGGAGCCCGACGTGGGACTCGATCCCAGGACTCCAGGATCACACCCTGGGCTAAAGGCAGGCGCTAAACCACTGAGCCACCCAGGGATCCCCCAGTGAATGTGGTTTAACTCTTTATGTTCAAGAAATACAAATTTATCACCGTAGGTTGCATATAATGTTTTTAAGGTAATTTCCAGACATGGGTTCCGCCCCCTACCTTCATTCCTCTAACACCACCTAACTGCCGGAGCCCACAGAGTCCTCAGGGGACAGTCTTCGGAAAGCTACCTAACGAGAAAGTAATGCCTGCAGTCAAACCCAGCGCATGACCTGCCCATCAATGAACAGCAAGCTGAAGGAAACAGCGAGTTGCTTCCTAAGTTGCCATGAAGAAAAAGTTTGTGACAAGTCGGAAAGGGCTGTCCGTCATTTTAACATCAGCAATACTTGCCTTTCCTGGATTTTCTGGATGGAAACACATTCTCAATCATGGTATTTTTTAAGTCATATTTAAACTTAAAAGCACCAGTATAACTTTCATCATAAATATCAACGGTGGAGGTCCAGAACTTAACTCAACAGTATGGCCCCTGGCCAGGCACCAGCAGCCCAGTGCTGCAAAAAGCACACTGAGTCTACTGTTTAGATTGTTGATGATGCCCTGCTCAGTCCTCTGCGTCTCATCCCATTCCAGTCTCCCAAATAAAACTCACAAAACAGAGCTCTGAGTCTCTGGGTCTTGGCTCTGTTCTTGTTTACTTTAACGAAGTGTTCTGACTTGTGCTCCTTATTACTATATCCCCAGTGCATGTTCCAAAGATCAAAATTCACACTTCCCTAGAATAAACTCCACCTCAAAAATTTTTTGACTAATGTTCCAAGTCTGCAAAATAAGTTGTATTCCCTATTTAATGACTGATTCATGCTTATACTGTGAAACATTTAAAAAATCGTTTCCTGATGGCATCACTGGCAATCACTGTTTTTTCTCAGGAGCATTTTTCTTCTAATGGAAAACACTTCTTGTACGGAGCTTGAGGTATCTTCAGAGCAAAGGAAAAGTGGTCTGTGTCACTAATTCTGCTCAACTCCATTTTCCTCCGTGAGCCACAAAGAGGACGTGAGCCTCTGGCATGAAAATGAACCCAGATTTGGTGTCTGAGACCAATGATCTCAACTACTGTTATGATTCCGTTGCGACCCCTCATGTACCAATACCGCTCCTGCTCCCTGCCCTGGGGGGAGTGTGTGTGCACATGTGGTGCAGAAATTTGTAACCTATAAATGCAGAAATTTGTAACCTATGCTTGCAGAAATTTGTAACCTATAAAAGCAAACTTTTATAATTTTTCAAATTGTGACTGTTGTAGCTGGACTTTTTTTTCTTATCGGAGATTAATACATTTGGAATCGAATGTGAGTTAAATAGGTAACACTGACAAGAAAGCAGTTGAAGCAATCAATACAATGAAGATGAGATTATATTAACAGAAGACATGATACACCAAGCCTGTTATCTGATCTTGGATTTGCTCCCACTCTCTTTTCTCCCCATTAGGTACCAATGTTAAGGACTCATGACCTTAACGTTTAGCAAGCCCCATGGGAGGGTGGGGCAAGTGCTTCCACCTTCCTCCTCTTCTTTAGGATGCATTTCAAAGTGTTTCTCTAAACAAAATACCAGTAAGTGTTAAAGAGAAAAGAATACAAGAAAGTTGATGCAACTCTGGGTAAATCAAGTCTATTAAAAGATTCCTTAGAATGTTACAGGCTCCCCTGCATTATAAATCTCTGAGAGGGGAAAACGGTAAGTGGCATCCCCCAAACTCAGGGAGAGTTCTCTCACAGTGTGCTTGGCAGTGCTGTGTTCCATGTAACATACTTTGGGAAACGGTATACTAGAGAAAGATAAATATATTATAGATTAAGGAAGAGACAGTGAATGACCAAGATGCCACAATAAATCAGGGCAAGAAGTTGAAAATAAGTGAGGTTTTCCAAATTCAGAAACTCTTAACCCTGTATATAATGTCCTATGGTGGACCCAGGCAATAATCATCAGTGGCCACTAGAATTATCAGGATGGGGAACCTTATAATGCATGGACCAAGGTGACAGCATCTGAACTCATGGGACAATTATAATATCATAAAAAGGCAAACAGACATGGTAAGCCTATAAGACACAAGAGGAAATGTACAGTATGTATAATGTAGGAGATACGCAACACCATGTTTTTCATGTCAGAGAAGTATCTAGTCAAACATCAAATACCTATTCCCAACTATCCAGTTTACAGGAAATACAGAAGTAGAATAATATGTTAAACAACACTATAGAAAAGCAATCAGCAAAATTCAGAATGTAGGACGTTTAAACACACACACACACACACACACACACACACACACCCCTGCCCAGGGAGGAAAAATGTCATTTCAAAATATAAACAACTTAGTCTTTTCAAAAAAATTATGATTTTTTTAAAAGGGAGAAACTTTAGATTAAAAGAGATATACAAACCAAATGCAACATATGAAATTATTTGGATCCCGATTCAAACAATCCAAAGGGGGGGGGGGAACTGAAGAGAAATTCAAGGGCGGAGAGTATGATTTTAAGTAAAAAAGTTACATTTTTTTAGGTGTAATGATATTATGGTGATGTTTAAAGAAAAACAACATTCCTTGTCTTTTAAAGAAATATACTAAAGCATTTTGAGACGAAATCATAGGATATCTTAGATTTGCTTTAGGATAACCCAATGTTAGAGGGAGAAAAGAGCACCAATGAACCAAGATTGGCTTGTCTCAGTTTTGGTCATCATTAAAGCTGAGAGTTCATTAAATCATTCTATTTTTGTATACATTTGAAATGTTCCATGATACATTTTTAAAAGTCCATAGCCTTACATATATTTGGCCTATAAAATTATAAAGGGCTCTCTGTTATTCCAACATTGTAGCTTCTATACATCTGATAGAATTGGAATACTCTGGCAATAAATTAGAGTCTTCCTCTGGACGCAGAGTATGTTTAGATCAATTTTAATGCAACTGTATGACAAGTCGTTGGCAAATGTGTGTGTACAGGTTTATATCTATTTAGAAAGATTCATAGTTCATATGAATCTATTCCATAAAATAGATGAGGTTCATTTGGGTTTATAGCTACCCATAAAAAATGATACAGATTCAAGTGTGGCCCATTGCTTTTGCCTAGAAAATCTTACATCTCCTAAGTGAACTGTAATTCAGAAAAGATCTTTTATACCCTGTGTGTATTTGTTGGTGGTAATGAATTGGTAAGTAGCTCATGGAATTTAGATTCCTCTCCTTTAGCCTTTTGAGTTTGCCTAGAACTAAAAAGTGATATTTAAGAAATAGAAAATATTTAGTCAAATAATTTCAAAGTAAATTTCAGTTTTTAATAATATATATTGTCAAAGGAATTAGTGAATATGATTCAAAAATTTTATCTACTCAGGATACCTGGGTGGCTCAGCACTTGAGCATCTGCCTTCGGCCCAGGTCGTGACCCGGGGGTCCTGGGATCTAGTTCCCCATCGGGCTCCCTGCGTGGAGCCTGCTTCTCCCTCTGCCTGTGTCTCTGCCTCTTTCTGTGTCTCTCATGAATAAATAAACAAACAAATAAATCTTTTTTTAAAATTAGGGATATGCTAGGTGAATTAAAAAAAAATTAAGAGCATCTGGGTGCCTCACTTGGTTGAACCTCTGCCTCATGGTTTCAATTCAGGTCATGATCTCAGGGTAGTGGGATCAAACCCTGAGCTGAACTCTGTGCTCAGCTGGGCATCTCCCTGAAGATTCTCTTCCTCTGCCCCTCCCCCTACTCACTCTTGCTCTCAAATAAAATAAATAAATACTAAGAAGAAGAAAAAAAGAATCAACAGACTAGTAGGAGATTAAGGACAAGAAAATCTCCCAGAAACTATGTTTGTAATGGAAATCGAAAAAGCAGGAAAGTCAGAGGATCCAAGAGATCCAACACATAACCAGAAACAGGTCCAATAAGATAATAGAAAGCAGAAACAGATCTTTTTAAAAGGGAAATTTCCCAGTATCGAAGGAAATATCTCTAGATTGAAAGATCCTAATGAATAATCAGTAAAAATGGCTTTCGCGAAAGACTACACTAAGGCATATACTACAATTCATCCAGGAAGGGATAAAGAGAGAATTCTAAAGGCTCCCAAAATTAAGAACAGGTCACAGAAGTTTAGAAATAAGAATGGCACCCGATGTCTTAAGAGCAATCCAAGAAGAAGAATCAAATCCTTCAAAATTCTGTAGGAGAATAATTTTTGATCTAGAATTCTAAGCCTAGATATCTTACAAAAAACAAGTATGAATGTGGCAAAGATAAATTGAATGAAAAAGACATTTCAAATTAGTTAATTGGGAAAAATGTGCTTTCATGACCCCTTTGCTTAGGAAAGTTTGGGGATCCGCTCCACCAATTAAAGGAATAGATCACAGAAGATAAAGGGACTGAGGACAAAGGATCTGTCACAGGAGGGATAGGAAGGGTGACACTTGCATAGCTGGCCTGGGAATGGGGACCTACGAGAAACAGGAGGCCAGAGGACCCTGGAAGGGAAATTTCAAGGAAGGAAAATGAAGCTGATAGATACCGGACATGTCGCGTGTGTGCAAACTACTATTGGTCAATAACTGAGTGGCGTCGGAGCTTTGAAGGAAGACATAGTGGAAGGAAGGAAAAATGTAAGCAAATGAAAATGGCAGATGGTTAAAGATTCAGTAAGATAGAAGAGAATAGTCAAAACCAGTGTTATTTTAAGTAGCTTCTGCACATCAGGTTGATTTTTTTCCATCTTGAAAGAGCTCAGCTCTCACAAATGTCTTTTTCCAATCCTAAAGGATCCACATACGACTGTAAATGATTTCTCTGAAAACTATTTCTCAAAGTACAAAACATATTGAACCCATTTGGAAAGAATAAATGTGTCTCCATGAATAAGACTCAATGCTTGAAATTCCAAAATCTGCTGTTAGGAAAAACACCTTTATAAATAGTCAACTCACCAAAGAGATAACCTAAAAAGCAAATAAATGCAATGATACTAAATCTCACTAGTAATTAGAAAAGTACAAATTGAAAGCATCATACCCATGATATTGGCAAAATTTAAGAGCCTAACAATACTGAGTTTTGGGAAAGTTCGGGGAAAACTGGAACTCTCATATATTGCTACTGAGAATTATGTAACTTTAGAGAGAAAACAGGAATACCCAGCAAAACCAAAGACATCTCTACCACTATTAGGTGTTATCATGTAAATAAATTCTCATTCATTTGCATAAGGCGAATGCATAAAAGGATGTTTACTGAGAATCATTTGCAGGGGGAAAACATTGGAAACACCCTAACTGCTCATTAGTGGGAGAATGAACATGCTGGTGTTTATTCCTATATTGGAATAGCATACAGCAGTTTAAAATGAACTATTTGAGCTATATGTATGAATATGCGCATTTAGTGAAAAAACTGGCTGCAGAAAGGCATACACATTATGTATTTACACAGAATATATATAAAAAAACAAAAAATATGTATTATTTATGCATACAGGCAGTGATAGCATAAAAACATACTATAAAAAAAAAACATACTATAGAAATGATATGCACCAAGGGCACCCGGGTGGCTCAGTAGTTGAGCATCTGCCTTCGGCCCAGGGTGTGACCCTGGGGTCCTGGGATCGAGTACTACATCGGGCTCCCTGCATGGAGCCTGCTTCTCCCTCTGCCTGGGTCTCTGCCTCTCTCTGTGTGTCTCATAAATAATAAAATCTTAAAAAAAAAAAGAAATGGTATGCACCAATTTTAAGATATTGGTTAACTCTAAGAAGGAAAAAAAAAGAAAAATGGGAGGGACATTATATCTAACATTCTAAAAAAAAAAAAAGGCAAAGATATCTGAGGCAAATATGGCAATGAGTTAACATTTGTTAAATGCACAATATACTTTTTCTATACATTTCTGTTTGAAATTTTTCATGATTAAAACTTGTACAACAAAAAATGCATCAAAATACACAGCAACCAATTACAATATGTGGCTTTTATTTGGATTCTGAGTAAAAAAGAACAGACTAGAAAAAGTACACACACACACACAAAACAATTTTGAACTTAAATACTGACTAGATATTGATATTATGGAATTCTTGCTAATTTCTCCCTTGGTGTGATAATAGTTTTAAAAGGAAGGCCTTATCTCTTAGAGAATTATACTGAGATATTCTAGATCAATAAATGTTTTCATACAAGTTCTAAGTACTGCTGCAAAATAAACCAGGTGTGGTGGCGGTGAAGCTTCTAGATGAAATGTGACTGGCCGTTCAGTTCCTCAGTTTCTCAAGTTGGGGAACGGTCACTAAGTGGCTGTCATACTCCTGCTTAATTATGTACATGTTTAAAATCGTCCACAATACAAACAGACCCAAAAAAGAAAAAGTCAAGCTCAATTTTTTAATCAAAGTGAAGCTATTCAAATCCTGGAGTCCTTGTTAAGAAACAGGAACAATTTTTTTAAAGCGCGGTGAATCAAATGGCAGGTAGGTCTCCAGCTCAGGGACACATCACCACGTTCACGGCACTGAGGTCCCCTGACAGACAGACACCTCGGATTCCCGAGAACCGTGCTCATTAGGCTGATTTCTGGAAACTGTCTGCTTCATGAGCCTATTCACACCCAAAGAGTCATGCCTCTCGTTTTGTGCGGGAAGAAGTGAATTCATTTTTCTGCTAGGTGAATAATGCAGGAACTCAACTTAGGAATTTTAATGCCATCAGCAAAGAGGGAGAGTTTGAATTTTAATGCCGCACTTACTTCTTACTGATGCAGGAGAGGGAAATCTGTTAGAGTTCTTAAGCATACAAGATCCAGTGCCTTTGATCAAATAGAAGAAGGTAAGCAATTAAATACATCCAAGCTAGTTCTAACTACATCTTAATGATCATATGATTGGACTTCAAAAAATTGGTATCCAATTCTTTAAAGGTTGACAAATGAGTGTTTTTTTTTCTTGATCAACTACAAAATTACATGATGTCAAACGACTTACATGCCTTTTCTGTTCTGAGAAATTGGTATTTACAGTTTTCATAGCAACATAAAGTTTTTTTCTTTTTTAGAAATGAGAAACATTATTTTTGTAATTCTATTTGTTTGAAATGACGTTTGCCAAGAAACCAAACTCCAAAATATATTTTCCAACTGCAGCTTTGAGTTTATGCCACTCAAAGATGATTATAATTTTAAAAGTACAACATAATATATAGAAAAAAGTGTTTTGTTCAGTGCAGATTTTCACACCCTTGGCATTCTTTTCACATTTGTTTGTTATCAGAGTCAAGATAACTATAGTACATTTCTGGAAATTAAACTTAAATATTTTTAGAAATTGTACAGTTAGAGAGGAAGGCAGTTTGCGGAACAGAGACAAAAATAAGGATATTACCAAAACAGCAATCAAAAGAAAACATACATACAACAGGATTAACTGCTCTATTCCTTGGAGCCATCCTTTCCCTCTAAAGGAGATTATTTTTAAATTGTCTTACGGATACTAATGTCACATGAAGCTACTCTAGCTGTTATATTTGTGCTCGTTGACATGTGACCTGTGACCAACACCGGAGCCTAAAGAAAGCTAATTTCCTTCGTTATCCAGCAGGTGACACGAATGCCCCCAAGGTTGCACTACACCCTCCTCCTCCTGGACAGAACTCTCTTCTCTAAACAACTCTTCTCAACAAGGAGCCACAGCTTTGCCACATAATCTAAGTGATCTTTAGTGGAATCAGCCACCAAGAACAAGGATCACGGAGAGGAGCCTCGGCTCTTCCCTTGGTGACCAGCAGCCCTCGTTCCTGACAGACGTCGGGGGGCCACTGAGCACGCCGTCCCATGGCCAACCACCAGAGCTGGAAGATGCCGGTGCAGAGAACTGTTATAAAGGCAAGACCTCCCGCTCAACGGCTCATGAGTACCGGCCACAGGTGAATGCACTTCACAGACGCTCCAGAGAGCTAGCTTCCCGGCGCGGAGGCCAGGACAGCTTCAGACAGGACACATCTTCCCCAAGCCTGGAGGGGTGGCCAGGATGTCGACAGAGAGAGGTGGCCTCGTGGGGAGGCACTCAGGTGGAATTTGCAACCCTTGCAAAGGGGAGAAGATGCTAGATGTGTAGAAAGGAGAGTTGTCACGTTTGGCTGAACTAGGAGTTTGTGCAAGTGAGTCCGGGCAGGGTCGGGGGAATGTGCTGAAAAAGTAGCCTCTGGAGGGTCTGGAAGGGAAATGTGAAGAGTTCTTGAGGAGCACGCCTGGCAACCACGGTGATGAGGACCCTCGAATGGTGGCCCATCAGTCTACACCCTTGGCTTTACACACCCCCTGCCCATCCCACCACTCTGCAACCAGAAGTAGCTCCCAGAGCAGAGGGCAGGGGAACTGTATTCCCATTTGCCCACCTGGACTGGAGCACGTTGAAGTCAATCGAGTTTCCATTCCTTTGATGGACATTTTTTTTTGTCAATTAGTAGAGAGGGTGTCAGAATGAAAACTGGTTTGAGGGGCGTCTGGGGGGCCCAGCTGGTTCAGCTCAGGTCATGATCTTAAGAGTCCCAGGATCGAGCCCCACATGGGGCTCCCTGCTCGTGGGGCGTCTGCTTCTCCTCCTCTTGCCTCTGCCCCTCCCTGCCATTCATGTCCTCTGACTCTCATATAAATAAATTAAATTTTTTTTTAAAAGAATGGCAACTGTTTTGAGCTTCTTATCCATTTGTTCTTCACTAAGCAGGCACTCAGTGCTTCGTGTGTGCTCTGCACTGGGCTGGACAGGAGGCGAAGTAAGGTGAACAGGACCTAGACTCAGCACCCAGGAAGTGTATAGGAAGTAGTTTTTGAAATACACTTTCTCTTTGAAAACTCTGTTTCTTCAAAGCTAAACAAGTACCTATTCTAGAAACAATTCTACTCCTAGGTATTTATACAAGAGGAATGAAAGCATAATTTACACACACACACACACACACCTTGTAGAGGAATGTTCACAGCTGCTTTATTCACAGTAGCCCCAAATGAGAAATAAGCCAGGTGTCCATCAGCAGAAGAATGGGTCACTGGTAAATTCATCTGCAAGATTACTCAGTAATAAAAGGATACCAATTACAGATTCATGCAATGCCATGGATGCATCTCAAAAACATGCTGAGTGAAAAACAACTGAATACAAGAAGGTACACGTGTCTGATTTCATTCCATTCTAGAATATGCAAATTAACGTATGTTGATGGAAAGCAGAAAAGCAGTTGCTTCTGGGGGTAGGGATTGGTTAGAAAGGGGTAGAAGGGAGCTTTCTGGAGGGATGGAAATATTCTGTGCCTTGATATACATTTTACCAAACAGACTGAATAGAATTAATATCTGAGCACTTCGGTGTCTGGGAATTATAACCCCAGCAAAATAAACTACATAAAGCATCCTAGAGTCTAAAGGGAAAACTGGTGCAAAATATAGCAGAAAGCAACGAAAGGGTATACTGGACACAGGATTACACAAGAGAGAGTCCTAGAGAGACAAAGAGGCTCTGGAAAGGCATCCAGAAGTAAGTGACCCTGGAGCTAGGTCTTGAAAGATGAGTAAGAGTTAACCAGTTTGGAAGAAAATGGTAGAAGAGAAGATATTCCTGCCAGAGAAAGCAGATGTACAAAAGTGGGGTTGGGAGGGTGGCTGGACCACAGGGTGAGAAAGGATGGAGAAGGAGAGGCAGCTAAGAGGCTAAAAGGCCAGACCTGGCCTCTAGGCCCAAACTCATCACCTCCTGTGCTTCTTCAGGGAGGACCCCCTTGGAGCAGGCAGTGCCTTTGAAAAGGCCCAAGGAAGTGAGCCCAGAAAATCACTAAGACTGGACACAAACCCTTATCCACAGGCCCAAGTGCTGACCTGGGGGCTAAACAAAACTCTTAAATTCATGTTGGATTTGGTTTTCAAAAGACAACCACCCACGTGGTAAATCATGTGGGGATGTGTCATCAGGATTTCAACCACTCCCAAGGGAGAAAACTGTATTTGAAGGGTGCGCTGCAGGCAATGGATTTATTTCAACATCCACTTACATCAGTGTTTGTTCTACTCTATTTAAAGGAAGAGTAGGCCTGCAAGATGCTGGGCTGGGGAGGAGGATGCTGTGCTTAGACACCAAGATTTGGGAAGCACCATTTTTGGATACACAAAAGCACAATAAAAGTTTTGAAAAAGCTGGGTAGTTGCAAAACCAGCATTTCCTCGATATTGTTATTATGAGAACGGTCTATCCTGTAACACCGAGTGACAGCCAGTAGAGCTGTGGAACGTACTTCGAGATGGGCCTTCTTGGGTAGAGCCCAAATGAGCTGTAAGTCAGGCCCCCAGAGCAACCACTTGGAAGTAGTCCAAGGGCTCAAGTCTTCACACGTATTTCTTAACGATATAAAACTTTCCTCATGCAAGGTGAACAAGTGATAACTCTGTTGAGTGCCGCTGGAGTTCCAGCTATTTTGTGTCTTGTCTTACGGAATCCTCTTACCACCTCCAAAGCAGATACTACCAGAAGTCCAATATGTAAGGAAACAAACACAGCAAGTCAACTTAAATAATACTGGCTTAAAATTTCGTAGGTAATAAATGGCAGAGCTGGAATATGAACCGAGGCATGATTTCCAACCCTTCTATCTTCACCACCATGCCAGTCAACCATCTCCACTGTACAAATATTAATCAAGGCCATTCCTTTGTGCGTTCATGTGTGCAATCATGCATTCAGATCCCTCACTTAAAAATGACGTGCTGATAAATTCATGTAAAGTTCATTACACTGGAAAAGACAATTTTTAGTCTATTTTGGCTAAAACTTGGTTTAAGAGATGGGAGAAGGTGGCTCCCTTATCTTCTTCTGACTTTTGAATAACAGGAGGATACCCTACCCTCCACTTTTATCTTAGGCACATAGCTGGTCTTGGTCATTCTGGCCAAAAATGGTATTGCCACGCAGGTTTCCACCCTAGTAGCTTTTCTGGGTCAGTACGGATTCAGTCATTGAATCAAGCCCCTCATGAAACACATTTTCTGTAATTTTCCTGAACTATAGAGTCTTCAAGTGGGCCAATGGACTCTCTAAAAAAACAAAAACAAATTCTGAAAATAATCATCTCTAAACAAAACAAAAACCTAAAAATCATCACCAATAACCATCACCTTATAAACTTGTAGAAATACTCTAAGTTTAAGAAAACATGTATTTTACCCATAAGCCCCCCCCCTTAATTTATAAAAATAAGGATTTCATTGTGTCCCCATGTGAGTCAGTGGGTATCTATCTTAAGTAGTAGGTAAGAGGTTGACTCTGACAAACATATCTGCAGTATCTATGTATCCACATATCTGCGTCTTTTATCTGACAAGCATAAAGTATTTTAATTTACTAGCAGCACCATTTGCAAAAATCCTTCCATACTCTTATCCCGAGGAATGACAACTTCTTGGGTAGGGTGATGTTCATGAGACTTCCCCCAATACTTCCTTTGCTCTGAGTCTCACAGACTGCAGTTTCGGGCTTTCTCCTTCCAGTTCATTAAGGCGCCTCTGAGCGGAGGAAGCTCACAGAAGGTGAATTTAGGATCTGATCTTTCACAATACTTTACTCTCAGGCTAGTTGATTAGCATTCAATAACAACAACAAAAAATTCATTTTCATGTGTGTAGATAGTTCAAGGGAATGCCCTAAAAGACAGGGAACAGCGCTGCCCCGACCTCTGTCACTGTTGTTGCATTCTGAAAAGGGGATGTGACTCCAGTCTGTGGTCCCCAAGGGGCATCAGTGTGCAACTGCACTTTCTCAACACAGGAGCCTAAATGCAAAATATGGCCTCATTACCACATGCCGACTAACAGACCATCACATTTTGGCCAAAATGTTTCTTACATTTTCTGCATCTGATCTATGTGCCAGTGAAGAGGAGTTTGCATATGCAAAACTCTGTGAGTGTATTTTAGAGCTCAGGCTTAACAGAAGCGTCAAGCATCTAAAAATACAGGATGAGCTCTACTTGTGTATAATCTATTATGCCAATCTGGATAATTTAACAAATAATCAAGAATAGTACAGCTTTGGGAGGAATAAATTTGTCAGGAGTCAGAAGTTTAACCTACTCATGGGAAGTAACAGAGCTCTGAAAACTTCAGTTTCTTAAAAGAGGGTTCAATTTTAATCAGCTGGGATATACATTAAGCTTCCATATTCTTGTTAGAAGAACATCCTCAAAACATAACCATATGGAAGCAAGTAAAAACAACACAATATACATACATCCAAGAGTTTAGGCTTACATAATCTTAAGAATGTTTAATAGTTCCATATTTACTATGCTAAAATAAGAAGAAGAAGAAGAAAAAAAACCCAGCAGAGCTAAACAGTTAACTGCAAGGGCACATCTGAAATGACAAGAATATAAGCTTAAGATCTTCACATACAGATTCCAAAAGTTTCTGGCAAAGTCAAGTATGTGAAGTCTCTGACTTGTAATATCACACCCTCCCAACTTCTACCATCTGCCTCTAGCAAATGTCAGTGTATTCCCAGGATGGAAACATGCTTCCTTTCTGAATCATTCCTACCGAGACTTGAAAAATACGGCCTACTGCAGTTGAGCATTATTGCCTTGAATTCAGGATAAAAACCGAAACCAGAGCCTCCTCCTTCAGTAATTCAGAAGAATCAAGACTTCCCTCGTCCAAATGACTAGTGTCTACACTGAAGGAGGCGAACGCTTAGGGACTCCTATACTGACAGCCCACTGAAGAGCCAAGCCGTCTTTGAGGAATGGGAACTAGAGAACTCACAAGCAACAAGAAAACACTGAAGCTTCCAAGGCCGTGTTGGAAAACAGAGCATTAAAATCACCTCCCCACTTGGGGTTTTTCACGAAGACGTCTTTCAGTGTGCAATTTCTGTTTTCTGTTGCTGGTGGGTTTATGAGACTCTCCAAGTGCAATACCCTTATTGCAGCGTTACAACATTTTGTATGATTAATTGATTGCAAATCACCGCATAGGGTGCCAAGATCACTGGTAGGAAGCAGGTCATTAAATAAAATTAAAACTCGGCCAGTGTTTTGCTTGTAAACGTTACTTCCAAAGCCTTACAGCACCATTCCTTACAAAATGGCCTCAATTCACCAGAGAAGCAGTGTCCTATATTTTTGGCCGATGATCCAAATATTCTATATTTAATCCAAACATCCAGTATGTTATGTTTTAGGAAGAAAAAGCTGTAGTGTAATGAAATTTGCACAAAGAGAGCTATGGAAAAGAGTCATCATGAAAATAATTAAATTTTGCACAGCCTTACTGTGAAATTGTTCTGTGAAAGGCCCAGAGTCCTATCCTGCATAACTGGAAACTTCATAAGATTACATTTTTCCTTAGGTAAATCTTCAAACCAAGCATTAACGTTTCAAATTAAATTGAATTAATATGTCACCCAGAAAGAGGATGGAGATCCTGGCTCCTTACCCAAGGAAGCTCAACAGTGATTTATCATGGCACATTAACATCTGCACAGATCAAAACTTGGGCCCCGGTTTTTTTTATTATCTGGCTCAAATCTGTGCAAAACAACAGGACAAGGCTTCTCCCCCTCAGCCAGCTGAGTCTGAGAATCGACCAGCAGAGAATATATAGGTGCCCTCCAGTTACTCTGGAGTAAAGCAAAGGGATATATTTCTTAAGACGCCATCGCACTTAATTTAAGATTGCTATTATCAATATGTGATCTTTCAGGCAATATTTTAAGTCTGACAAGTTAGAAGGTCAGGCCAGGGAAACTGGTTCACATTCTAGGAGCATATTTAACTAAACAAATAGTGTTTGTTTTGCCCAGGGAAATACACTAGACTGTTAAATACGATTTAGCCAAAGAAAAAGGGTTTAAGAAATTATTTCATTGATGTTGAGCTAACTGCCCACGTTTAATTTACTGGTGTTCGAGCTGCTGTATGGTTAAAAAAGAAATACCCCAGTGAACAGATAGGTTGACTGAGTTATTGATAAAACAATCAAATGCTAAATTGTTTATGTGCCATCTTCCTAAAATGATAGCAACGGATTTATTTCCACTTATTTAGAATAAACTAAAGCATTTTTTGAACACGTTGTAACTTCTTAAGTTTTCACTGGCCATACAAGGCTACATGGGGCTATATACACAATGTACTCAATGGAAAATTAGCTCACACAAAGAGGATCTACAGCAGTCTGTTAAATAGGACTGTACATCAGTAAACAAATTTATTTCGACATTTAATAAGGAAGAAAAGTTGGTTAAAGTTTGCTGCCTAGAATCCAGTAAGGGATTAAAGGCAAACAATCTTACAGTTACTCTGACATTTTAAGAATGCTGTATAGCATACGCCCATCTAATGTGATCTGGCACTCAGTGGGCCAGCTGGCCAGCCTTGTCTAGCCTGCCTGCATTGACCACCATCACACCCCATACAACTCTGTCGTTTCTCCACCTCTTTCCATGCCTCAGTGGAGTCAAGCTGCGGGGCTCAAACTCACAGGCGCTGTCATCTCTGCTAAAGAGTATGGACCTTGACTCCTTCACTCACGTCATAAATATTTATCGAATGTTCATTATACGCCAAACAGTGCGCTTGGTGCTTCTGACAGAGCGATCCACAAAGACGACGCATGTAGCTCCCCGCCTCCGCGAGGCCTACTCCGTATTGGGGCACACAGGCACTACACAAATTACTACACATGTAATTAATCCAAATTATGGTAGGTGCTAATAAGACGTACTTCCTGGTAATTCTGAACCTTGATGTGTATCAGTTTATCTAGGACTAATGAGAACTGATTGACTCGGTAACCAAACTCAGAAGGAGACTAAGGTCATAAACCAGAGCATAATTTTTAATTTTTAAAGTAAGGAATGATTCAAACTGAAATACCGATGGCCATTCTCAACATTTTTTTTCTAGCTGAAAAACCTGCTCAGGGGACTCGAGGATGACGGCAAGATCTCCCGGGGATGTACGGACGTAACGCAACCATCTACATAATGCAACCAATGGCAGTTGGAAGTTCTGCAGATTCGGAAGCTCTCTATCCCAAGCTGAGATGGTCAAGTCTGGTCGCCAAAACATTTCTGACGAATGGCTCTGAAAACATAGATGACTGATGTAAATTCTTCCTGTATGGAGAGGAACAGAGGGAGCTAAATGCTGTGCCGCTGAGACTGCCTCCCAGGGCAGTCGTGGTGACACAACCACCAACATCTCCTCTCAGACCAATACAGAAAGATAGTCACCCTTTATATTATAATAGATTTTCACTTTGAATTAAAAAAAAAATCCCCAATTTACTTTAGTTTTTTTTTATCCCCCCCAGATCTCTATCTTATTGGCTTTAGAGACATTTAGGAGACACATCTTTATCAGTACACCACTCCTGAATCACAACCAGGATCAGTTACTTCCAGAAGGTAGGAAGGAAGCAGACATTCCCTGGATCCCAAGACATGCCAGACATTTTTTCCCCCTTTGAACTCTGTTAACACTTCTTTCCAATTTGTACAGATGGGGAATTAAGGCTTAGGAATCATGCAGCTGTAGGAGCCAGAGTTAGTATTTGGACGAAGGTTCTCAAACATCAGGGCCAGCACTCCAGGGAGGCAGTGTAGGGACAGGTGACAGGCTAGCTGCTTTGGAATCACCTAAGGAGCATGTAGATACACAGATTTGCAGGCCCCAGCCATGTCCTGCCAAATGAGAATCTCTGAACACAGGAGTTCATACCCTTATTGCATTTTTCCAGAAGCCCTGAGGCATGGCCAGCTAGAGTACCCATGGCACCTTAATTCCCTCTAGCCTCGGGGTTATAGGGTAGCCTTCCATGACACAATCACAAGAGTCTGGATCTGGCGTTGGGGGTGGGGGAGGATCTCTCCAAGTTCTAAGCCAGTGGCTTTAAAAATTCCATCCATTCAGGCAGCCCTGGTGGCTCAGCAGTTTAGCGCTGACTTGGGCCCAGGGCATGATCCTGGGGTCCCGGGATCGGGCTGTGCATCGGGCTCCCTGCATGGGGGCCTGCTTCTCCCTCTGTCTGGGTCCCTGCCTCTCTCTCTGTGTCTCTCATGAATAAAAATAATAAAATCTTTTTAAAAAAAACTCCATCCATTCAACTCTATTTTTCTAAATTCATCTTTTTTCCAGGGACTCCACCAAAAGTAAAAGAGAAAAAGTTGCCTTATTTGAGAAACCCAGTGACAGTGACTGCCATGTCACAGGACCTCTGTAAAGAACAAACAAGACCTTATAATCAAATGTGTTTTTAAATGGCGAGAAGTACTATCTACTATTTCATGATTAATTCAAACAAATGTGAATTGGGATAAAATTTCCAAACCAGGAGGAATATAACTTTCTCAACTTAAGTGGATAACAAAACAAAGCAAATGCCCCCTACCACCAAATTGCTTGTTTTTGTTTTTTTTTTATAAACTTTTACTGTAACACAGCCAATCTCATTCTTCACACTTTGTCCGTGGCTGCTTTTGAGGTATAATGGCAGAGCTGACCATATGCGACAAAGATCTGATGGCCTGGAAAGATGAAAACATTCACTCTGCGGTCCTTTAGGAAAAAGTCTGCCACCCATTGAGCCAGATGGTGGTGTTCCTCTTAGGTAGACATAAGTTAACAGTCCTCGGTGGAACACTTCACATTTTAAGCAAACCTTGCAGAATTGGAACCTCCCTTGCCGGACAGACATGGAGGTGAGAAAGGAGTCCCAGATTCTGATCTGTGGAAGGGAAGATGCTTCCCTCCCCAGTTTTGGATTGTTGTCCCATGAGTCAATGTGACTGCTAGGAATACCCCTTATCGTTCAGGTATGTTCGGTACATAAATGGTTATGAACTTCCCTTTCAAACCCAGCCTTAATCACTCCAAGAATAAAGCCACACTGTACTAGAAAGGTCAAATGGGTAGTTCATAGACCACATATGTGTATGTACATTTATGCATATATTTACATGAATATATATTTTGTTTTGTTTTGAGCTAAGGATGACTCAAGGCCAGCCCTAACCTCTGGAATCATTCATACCGAATGGACTCTCACTTCAGCAGCTTGTTGAGACCAAATTGGAACCCAGGGTGGGAACGAACAGGCAACCACATGGCTGGCTGGCTGCCTCTGAATCCACCCACCTGCTGGTTTTACTCTCTTGCTGTGTACTGGGCTCTGTGTGCTAAGGCGGGATGGCCCCGGCCCAGTTGGCTCACACAGTCAACCTGCCCCCAGAGAACTATGCAATCAGGAAGTTGGCAGTCAGCACTGGGGGCTCACCAGGCCCTACAAGCAAATGGCATGTTTTCCTTTCCTGGTACAAAATCTGCAAAAGGCGAAAGTCAATCATCTACATTTGTCAGTGAGAAAGATTAAAATTAAGCCTCTGAGCCCAATTCTTTCTAGTCTTGCCATGACGTGGATTACCGAGAGCAAGTAGTACTATGATTTCCTTAAAAATGTTCCCAAAGTGATAGTCAAAATTCCATAGGAAAAAGAGTTGCCCAGTTACTTCCCAATAGATATATCTGGACAGCAAGTTGATGTCATAGTGAATGTTCTCAACCTTTCAGTATTTAGTTCATTTAAGCAACTCAAAATAAGGCATCTAATATCCCTCCCATTTGGAGAGAGCTCAAAATTATCAAGGCTCCTCAATTAGGGCCTAGATTTGGAAGTAAGACCTAACGAATCTACAGACTCAGTCTGTTCCACCCCACTCTCTGTGTGTTGACACACAGGATTGATAACATATCAATAAGCAGATACAGATTATTTATCACTATTCTAAAAGTTCAGCTCACTTCCCTAACGAAGCAAGAAAGACTTGCAATGTAGTTAAATTACAGTTCAACTTTGGCACATTAAAAAAATTTAAAGCTTTCATGATTTTATCCTGTGTTAAGGGCTAAACTTTGTCCCCTGCCAAATGCATATATTCGACTCCTAATCCCCATTACCTCAAAATGTTTTTGGAGATAGAGCCTTCAAAGAGGTGACGAAGTGAGGTCATTAGGGTGGACCCTAGCCCAACATGAATGGTGTCCTTACAAGAAGAGGGTGTTAGGGGGACACCTGGGTGGCTCAGTGTGGAGCATCTGCCTTCAGCTCAGGGCGTGACCCCAGGGTCCTGGGATTGAGTCCCCCACCGGGCTCCCCGCAGGGAGCCTGCTTCTCCCTCTGCCTGGGTCTCTGACTCTGTCTCTCATGAATAAACAAATAAATCTTAAAAAAAAAAAAAAAAAAAGAGGGTATTAGGACACAGATGGGGAAAGCCGATGCAAAGACAGGGAGAAGACCACCGTCTACAAACCAAGGGGAGAGTCCCTCGGCAAAACCAACCCTGCCAACACCTTTATCTCAAGACTTGCAGCTTCTAGAACTGCGAGGAAATAAATTTCTGTTGTTAAATCCTCCCAGTCTGTGGTCCTTTATTATGGCAGCCCCAGGAAACTAATACATCCCTGTTTTCAAATACACTTTGTTCTTGATGTTTATGGTATCCAAGGCCAGTTTCACTTTTGTGAGAAATTGCCTGAAGGTCCTTGGCAAAGCTTCCTTCTACACAGATTACACAAATAAGGTGCCCATTCCTGAATTATGGAATATTTTTAAAACATTAGAAATCACCATATAGTCACTGCTTAAAAACTGTTACTTAAATACTAACTATACTGTGGCTTTTTATTTGGAAATTTTCTATTTTCTTTCCATATGTAAAAAACATGTCAATGAAATTTTAACACAGCTGTCTGTATTTAAAAAAAAAAACACACTGCCAAGATGAAATATTCTGAATACAATGCCTTGAATTTGGACAATATTTTGATGGGCACCAAATCCTAATATGTACTAAAGGGAAACACTCAACACTCTTTTGGAATCCAAACTTAATAAAATTATTCTCCTGCCAATAGCTACATGACTAACACATAAAATTTGGCTCTTGATTTAAATTTTATCATATGCATGGCAAAACCATAATGCTTTAACTACTTTGAAGAGGAACTTTTTAGGCAACCTTCAAATATTGAGGTACAGATAAAAAAAAATGTAACTGAAAAGGGAGACTAAGAAGATTTCAGACTCATTTCCACACCATAAAGTGTCTTGTCTGGTGTTTAAAGGAAAGGTCATATACAGACTAGTGAACTGTACAAACAGTTCCATAATTCTAAAGCTAAGAGGGCGAGAAAAAAAATCACAAAAACAAAGTATTTGTTTTGCTTTTAAGAAGAGTAATAAAGCTGAGCATTTCATGGGTCCAGTTACTTTGCAATTGTCCTACAGGGACTATACTGTTTAAAGAAATTCAAATTTTCTGTAGTCTTGTGGTCTTGGAGTCCATACCCCTCAGAGAAGTACAGATTAAATTCTCAAAATCAACCCTCTCTTTCACCGGAAATAAAATCAAACACCAGTTGGGATTTAATGTGCAAACACCCAAGATCTGTGTTCATGAAGCAACTTCCGAAAGTGAAGAGTAGAGTTCTTTAAAGTGCTACCTTGGGATCCCTGGGTGGCTCAGCGGTTTAGCGCCTGCCTTCGGCCCAGGGCATGATCCTGGAGTCCCAGGATCGAGTCCCGCGTCGGGCTCCGTGCATGGAGCCTGCATCTCCCTCTGCCTGGGTCTCTGCCCCCGCCCCCGTCTCTCATGAATAAATAAAATCTTAAAAAAAAAAGAGCTTCCCTATCTTGTTAAAGAAATATAAAAAATATAAAGTGCTACCTTAAAAAATATCTACAAATGACATGGGGTGATTCTTAGGTGACATAAGACAGAAAAGTTCTATTTCAGAGAACGCGCCTTACAGGGGGGAAAAGTGGAGCAAAAGGGTATTCAGGCTGAAGGATGCTCAGAAGCCATGCAAGCCAAGGCCACCAGAGTCCCGAGTCTTTAGAAATACCTTCCAAAGGGCAGCCCTCCGGGAGGGAGGCAGGGGCAGAGAGTAAGAGCAGGGCACTTGACGAGATGAGCACTGGGTGTTATTCTGTATGTTGGCAAATTGAACACCAATAAAAAATAAATTTATTATTAAAAAAATAAATAAAATAAAAGCTGTGAAGGCCCCAGAGCAGTTTGAGCGCCTGCATCCCCGACAACCCTCTGAAGGCGCAGGCCCACTTGCACTCCCCTTCCCTTTCACCTCCCCATCTCCTTCTAGCCTCTCCTCCAGAAACTGGCTGCTCACGTTTAGAGCAAACAAACACAAACAGGGTTTTCGGACTAGCTGCCAACCTCCCGCGCTCACCGGCGCACGTTGCGTCCTGATCTAATCCCTACTTACACACACCAGGATGTTCCTGGGAGGTTTAGGCCAAAGTCGATTTTCCTCGCCTCTGCCAATGTCCTCAGTGTCCTTGGCCTACACTGGACACACAATAACTGAAGCGTAAGTACATTTTCCCAGCGTTTCCCTTGGCGGTCTCTAATTTCTTACATGTGGCGAGACTGGTTTTGGATAGAATCACTGTTTATTTCCTTAGTACGTTTTCTATCTCCTGCAAGAGTGCTGCCAAATGCTTAAAAGCTTTATACTTTGAAGCACAATAGAAGAAGATGGGAGATATACAAAAAGAGGGAGGTGGTTCTTTTAAACAAAAGCTGAATGTGTGGTTTAGCTCAAACTGAGTTTTTGAATTCTACCAAAGCCAGTATGCAAAACCACATGGACGAAAACATTAAAAAAAAAAAAAAGAAAGAAACAACAAAAAACCCCCACTGTAAATACCAGCTTAATGAATTAACACAGCAAAGCAACACGTACCTAGAAAAAGCCTTCTACAGTGTGGTCTCCACAGTACTAAAGTTGCAAGATAATAAAAGGGTTGCGTTCTCTAAATTTTGCTTTTTCTTAAAAAAAAAAAATCTTGATGAGCCATCCCATTTTATTATTTTTTTAATTGAAGGATTATTTGAAATGATGCTTTGAAGAGTCATTTCATTCTCTCCTATGTGCTGACAAGACGTAAGAACATTAACCGCAGGGACTAAGTAACGCAAAGAATCATCCACTACCAAGAATTCACATCTTTTAGATCAGTCATATATCAACTCTCAGGCAATGTCAGAATTACCGCTCCCTAATCCGGAGAAACTGAGTACCCTTCAAAACTTTCTGTTGCTAAAAGATCATCCCAGTGACCAACGAAGACTATATATGAAGCATGGAAACAAATCTGCGTCAAGTTCCGAAGAGCTCTATACTACGGCTTGTTTTATGTTTCTGAAAGATTTTGCTGTCAGTGATTTATTTCACATCCATGTGGCCGGCCATTTGTTTATTCTATTGCATGCCATCTGTTTTTCGGTAGAGAGGTTTCAAGTTCTTCTCATTCCCTACTTCATATCCCACAGAAAACAATTTATAATAGACATAGATTTAAATCACTTAGATTCATGTGGCCTTGGTAACTGGAGCTGCCTTTCATTTATATTTGGCAAATGCTTTAATGGGATTAGCAAATTGGGTTATTATGAGGTACTTATGGAGACACAACACCTTTTTTTGTTTGTTTTTACCATGACAAATGATGTTAATGGCTTCACGTTGGGGTGTGTAATAGCAGGAGAGCTTCACCAACATTAAAGGAAATTGCCCTGATAGACAATAAAGTCCTACCATAAATCCTGTCTCTATCCTTTATTTCTGAGAGCCAACGAGTACGCGTCAGAATGCAGTAGAGTCTACAAAAAGGAATAACCTTCCCTTAAAACTGAAGCAATTTGATATTTATCATTTAACCCACAGATTAACCCACAGAAAACCCCATCTGGTTCTTATATCTTGGTGGCACCCCCAAACCCTCTAACCACGTTTTCTGACTTTCCTAGAAGACGGCCCCAGACTTCACCGAAGAACTTGATGCCACAAACTCCAGCTCACGAGAACCGATTTATTCCCATTCTAGGACTCGCTTTGATTTGCTCCGAAGAAGAGCCAACCATTCAGAGAAACAGCTTCTTGCTGAAACTACACAGATGATGCGTAAAGTGTTAATTACCATTTTTACAAGAATCCTTGCTGCTTTCATGGAGAGGGGGTATCTGATGACAGGACCCAGCGGCTGTCCACAGTTCGTGGTTGACATCCAAGGGCTGAGAAATGTCCAACTGGAGGTCTACGGGACTTTCACTAGTCCTTACCAAGTCCGAATTAGCTATATTCTGGGGATAAGTGGCTTCCTGGTGGACACCTGATGGAGTTGATTTGTGGTAAGTGTTAAGTGACATTTGTACTAAAGCTTCATTAATGAAGAATGAATTTTCATGACACAAGCTCTCGGATCGACTAAGTTCCATCACCTGTGTAAGAAAATACAGAAAAAAAATACAATAATTTCTCCAGCCACTTGTGTCAGTTTTATAAAGTATTTGTTTCTAATAGTTTCAGCAATCAAGATTTCTAATAAGACTATCATACTCCTCCCCTTCTAATGAGCTAGCACCAAAACTTCAACTCGCTGTGTCTAGCTTATCTTTAAAAACAAAACAAAAGCCATAAAAGAAAACCACCCCAAAACCTAGGAGTCGTGCTCTCTACCACTAAAGTGTTTCCACTTTGAAAGCAGCATTTTCATTTTTGCTACATAAAATGCTGAAAATACAGGCATGAGGTATTTGCAATAAATGAAATTTAGCCAACTCGAAAGGAAAATCTGATACAACGCAGATCTTCCTTATCATCTTATCAAGTTTTACAACTTTACGTGTTATCAGGAAAAAGCATCTATGTGCTCAGAGCGCAGCAAAGTAAACTCCTGGGGTGCGTGGAACTGTCTGTCAAACGTGAAAAGAAGGGATACAAGTGGAATACAATCTTTAGAAAGGTTTTAATGTCCCGCCCGGCCTCTAACTAGGACACTCATGTTAACTATGGTTAGTTAACAGAGTAGGGTTGTACTTGCTAAATTCAGTACCTACAGATGCACATTAACAGCTCATTGACCTGGGACACCTGGGTGGCTGGATGGTTGAGCATCTGCCTATGGCCCAGGTCGTGACCCCAGGGTCCCGGGTCGAGTCCCACATCGGGCTCCCTGCATGGAGCCTGCTTCTCCCTCTGCCTGTGTCTCTGCCTCTCTCTGTGTGTCTCTCGTGGATAATAAATAAAATCTTTAAAAAAAAATTGCTCATTGACCTGCCAAAGGGTACGCGTATCCCAAACTGACGACTGGCACAAGTGAAGCCGTCGCCCCTCTGGTGCGAGAGAGGCGTGCTCGCAGGGAGGCAGCCGGGCCTCGCTGGAGGTCGCCCCCGCCCCCCCCGCGCCCCGTCACTTGGGGCAGGGCCTCCGGGTGCAGCCAGCCCCTGACCCAGCAGACCCAGCTTCCTAACCCCTTTCCTTGCCCCCTGCAAGTAAGATGCATGCACTGGTGACGGCCGGGTCCAGGTCGGGCCGCGCACACGGGGGGCGGGGGGGGGGGGGCGCCTGGTAGTGGCACGAAGGCGCGTGCCGGGCGGCGTCCCCAGCTGTCCCTGGCTGTCCCCGAGGCATCCGGCCGTACCTCACTGCTGCCTGGAGGCAAGGCCGCGGGCAGGCTGCTCTGGCGCCCGGGCCTCGGGCCACGCAGCAGGCTGTGCTGGGCGCGCGTGCGGGCCCTCGCCCTCTCCACCAGGCGCTGGCCCTCCCGTAGCCGCTCCAGGTCCTGCCGGTGCTCCCGCAGCTGCCGGTCCAGCTCCCCGCGGGCCCTGAGCAGCAGCTCCTCACGGCCGCGGCAGCCCTGCTCACGCTCCCGCAGCCGGCAGGCCCTGGCCTCCTGCTCGCGCTGCTGCTGCTCCCAGGCGCGCTGGCCACGCCGCCGCTCCTGCTGCAGCTGCCACTGGAGCCTGGGCAGGGCGGCCAGCTCCTCCCGCTGCCTCGCCAGCTCGCCGTGCTCCTCTTGGGACGCTGGCTGGCCGGCCTGCTGCAGCAACAGCCTGTGCACCTGGATGTGGCTGTCCTGGATGGTCAGCGCGGCCTGCGGGGCGAGAGGGACACCACCGTGGCTGTGGGGCCACCCCCGGACGCCCCCCCCGCGGGACCGGATGGGTGCCGCTGGGTGGCTCTGTCCTCCTCCTCCTCGGGGATCTCCAGAGGCTGGTCTCGGCCCTCTGGCTGCGCTCAGCCCCGTTCCCTAGGATGCCTTCCCAGTGTGGCTCGGGAGTGACTATATAAAAGCAACACTCATCCCCTCTTTTGGAAATGTGGGGTTTTTTCTTTTGCTGGTTGTTGTGTAATATCTAAGCAGGTCTTTTGAATAAGAATTCAGTACATAAATTCACAAGACTGCATTCCTCTCCCATGTCTCATTCTCTGAGGTCTCTCCACTCAATAATTCATGAGAACTTAAGATTCTACATAAGCTTGGTAGTATCCTTTCTTGGAGTCCCAAACCAGAAATTACTTAAGCTACATCACATACACAAAAACATAAGAATAACAGTCAACCACTTGGAGACTTTTGGTAAATAATCTTTTTATAATATAATACCCAAGGATAGCCGTTAATTTCCTACTTAGGAGATATGTAAGTGGTAAAGTGATCTTGTTACTGCTATTTCTTTGTATCATAGCAGGAAGGTCATACATAAAATCCTAAGCTGAAATTCATTTGTTTAATAGATTGCTAACAGGAGGCTGGAATGATTAAGGGAACATAGATACTCTAAAGCCCAGAGGACATTACCAACCAGATTAAAAAAACATTTGGAGTTACGGTATCTGCCTATGAAAAGTTTGGCAGCATCATAGGAAATAATTGCCAAGATTTGGAAGGAGTCCACAAAACCAAAAAAAAAAAAAAAAAAAAAAAAATCTCTGTGAATGCCCTTGGAAGCTTTTCATTTTGTAGGTTCCCATTTGAAGCACAAAGATGCACAAAAGGGACAAATTAAAAATGGCCACATACTGGGTATGTATGTGCGTTTGGACTCGTTATGAGAAATTATTACTCTCCTAGGGATAAATTCACATTTTTCTTTCCTCAGAATTTTAAAAACTATCCATGTAACAGATGCTGGGAAGATGGGGATTTCCCTAGTAGTTCTTTGTTAGATCAACAGTTCCCTGTATTTCTGAAGGTTAAAGAACTCAAGCAAATTTTAAATTGGTACTTGTCATGGAATAAAATACCAAAACGTATTTGTGGGAGCCTCTTGAAATAAAATTCCTGTCTTTAAATTTGAAAACTTACTTTTAGAAGTTTCAAAATCCACATGAATTAAGGTCTTTAAGCAGTTATGGAGAACAGTGACTATCATTGGGAATAGATACTAATTATCTTTAAATATGAAATAATTGGCACATAAATAATAAACCATTCAGGACTCTGACTTGGCTAGAGCAAACTGTAGACTAAACATTTATTAATTCTAATAAGTTTCAAGGGCGTTGGTACAGCAAAACAAACAAAAATCCAGCATTCTGTATACCAAAACTACCATGGGAAAAGACAACACTCATGAAAAGTTTACAAGAGGCCAATCAAGTGCCACCACGAAGCATTCTTCATGTCTACCTAACATGTGAGATGAGACCGCACAGACACGGACTCAAGATCGGATATTCATTTCCACACTTACCCTTGGTACTTATATTTAGGAAAGAGAATGGCACTTGCTTTTCAAATTTAGGAAAACTCACAATTTGCTCTCTCAACTTTTGTCTTCTCCTTTCCACCTTCCCCATACACCTCATCTCTATCTCTGCTCTCCTCATACAGGGATCAAATTTCATTTTCATCTGATTTGAAAATGCTTATGTAAAAACTGTAGTCGTGCATAAGAGATTCAGCTTCATTCATTCCTGATCAAAACTCTTCAGAGTGTAGGCATAGAGAGAACATTCCTCAGCATTTTAAAAGCCATCTATGAAAAGCCTACAGCAAATAGCATTCATTCTCAATGGGGAAACACTGAGAGCCTTTCCCCTAAGATCAGGAACAAGACAGGGATGTCCACTCTCACCACTGCTATTCAACATAGTACTGCAAGTCCTAGCCTCAGCAATCAGGCAACAAAAAGAAATAAAAGGAATTCAAATTGGCAAAGAAGAAGTCAAGCTCTCCGTCTTCACAGATGATATGATACTGTACATAGAAAACCCAAAAGCCTCCACCCCAAGATTGCTAGAACTCATACAGCAATTTGGCAGTGTGGCAGGATACAAAATCAATGCCCAGAAGTCAGTGGAATTTCTATACACTAACAATGAGACTGAAGAAAGAGAAATTAAGGAGTCAATCCCATTTACAATTGCACCCAAAAGCATAAGATACCCAGGAATTAACCTAACCAAAGAGGTGAAGGATCTATACCCTAAAAACTACAGAACACTTCTGAAAGAAATGGAGAAGACAAAAGAGATGGAAAAATATTCCATGCTCATGGATTGGAGGAATATTGTGAAAATGTCCATGCTACCCAGGGTAATGTACACATTCAGTGCAATCCCTATCAAAATACCATGGACTTTCTTCAGAGAGTTGGAACAAATCATCCTAAGATTTGTGTGGAATCAGAAAAGACCCCGAGTAGCCAGGGGAATATTGAAAAAGAAAACCAGATCTGGGGGCATCACAATGCCGGATTTCAGGTTGTACTACAAAGCTGTGGTCATCAAGACAGTGTGGTCCTGGCACAAACACAGACACAGAGATCAATGGAACAGAATAGAGAATCCAGAAGTGGACCCTCAACTCTATGGTCAACTAATATTCGACAAAGCAGGAAAGACCATCCACTGGATAAAGGACAGTCTCTTCAATAAATGGTGCAGGGAAAATTGGACAACCACATGTAGAAGAATGAAACTAGACCATTCTCTGACACCAGACACAAAGATACACTCAAAATGGATGAAAGATCTAAATGTGAGACAAGAGTCCATCAAAATCCTAGAGGAGAACACAGGTAACACCCATTTTGAACTCGGCCACAGCAACTTCTTGCAAGATACATCCATGAAGGCAAGAGAAACAAAAGGAAAAATGAACTATTGGGACTTCATCAGGATAAAAAGCTTTTGACAGCAAAAGAAACAGTCAACAAAACTACAAGACAACCTACAGATGGGAGAAGATATGTGCAAATGACGTATCAGATAAAGGGCTAGTTTCCAAGATCTATAAAGAACTTATGAAACTCAACAGCAAAGAAACAAACAATCCAATCATGAAATGGGCAGAAGACATGAACAGAAATCTCACGGAGGAAGACACAGACATGGCCAACAAGCACATGAGAACATGCTCCGCATCATTGGCCATCAGGGAAATACAGATCAAAACCACAATGAGATACCACCTCACACCAGTGAGAATGGGGAAAATTAACAAGGCAGGAAACAGCAAATGTTGGAGAGGATGTGGAGAAAGAACCCTCCTGCACTGTTGGTGGGAATGTGAACTGGTGCAGCCACTCTGGAAAACTGTGTGGAGGTTCCTCAAAGAGTTAAAAATAGATCTGCCCTACGACCCAGCAATTGCACTGCTGGGGATTTACCCTAAAGATACAGATGCAATGAAACGCCGGGACACCTGCACCCCGATGTTCACAGCAGCAATGTCCACAATAGCCAAACTGTGGAAGGAGCCTCGGTGTCCATCGAAAGATGAATGGATAAAGAAGACGTGGTCTATGTATACAATGGAATATTCCTCAGCCATTAGAAATGGCAAATACCCACCATTTGCTTCAATGTGGATAGAACTGCAGGGCATTATGCTGAGTGAAATAAGTCAATAAGAGAAGGACAAACATTATATGGTCTCATTCATTTGGGGAATATAAAAAATAGTGAAAGGGAATAAAGGGGAAAGGAGAGAAAATGAGTGGGAAATATCAGAGAGGGTGACGGAACATGAGAGACTCCTAACTCTGGGAAATGAACAAGGGGTAGTGGAAAGGGAGGTGGGCGGGGGGTTGGGGTGACTGGGTGATGGGCACTGAGGGGGGCACTGGATGGGATGAGCACTGGGGGTTATGCTATATGTTGGCAAACTAAACTCCAATAAAAAATAATTTAAAAAACACATTAAATATCAGGAAGGGAGACACGAACATAAAGACTCCTAACTCTGGGAAACAAACTAGGGGTGGTGGAAGGGGAGGAGGGCGGGGGGTGGGGGGGAATGGGTGACGGGCACTGAGGGGGACACTTGACGGGATGAGCACTGGGTGTTATTCTGTATGTTGGTAAATTGAACACCAATAAAAATTAATTTATTAAAAAAAAAAACAAAGGTAAGCACAAAAAAAAAACCACATTAAAAATAAGAGATTCAGCTTCAAAAGGGATGAATACTCCATGAAAAGACATCTTCCAGAGCCCATGTCCTCATACCAGCTCAAAAGTCGTGGTTAAGAGAATCTACTGTAGAATTCGATACCTCCCTTCAATCTCATGTGTTGCAAAAATTAGGTCATTTAGGGGAGCTTTTCTGAACCCTGCGGCCACAAAGCATGGCAGTCAACACTGAAGAGACACGACCTGTGAGTGTTTTCATCAGGCAACACAAGCTGGGATAATCAATGTTTTCATCTCCCAAAAGTTAATGAACTATGCTCAAACTATACCCATTTCTCAGTTAAAATGTAAAAGAAAGAATGTTTGATCCTATGATAAATCAACTCTAAGAACATCTATCCCAGGCCAGCATGTTTAATGTCAGACATCAAAGGTATTCCTGTTAGATCTTGTACAAGACAAGGATGCTTGCTACTGCCACAATTACTTAATATGTTTCCAGAAGTAAGACGAAGTAAAAGCCAAGAAAATCAAATTGATGTAAGTATTGAAGACTAGCCATAATATAGCTACTTTCAAATTTTAACTTTCTATCAGGAATAGTCCAAAGAATAGAACTGTTTAACCAAAACAGCTTCCTTTTATCTAAGAGATGACCAACAGCATGTTCTCCAACAAGAGGACTAATTACTGCAAAAGTGACAATTCTCTCCAATTTCATTCATAAATAGGAAATTTTAATTTATCAGTCCTAATAGGAAGGTAAGAAACCTGTCAGGGTGATTGAAATCTCTTATGAATATAGAAATAAGCATAGAAAAAGATTAAGAGGAGATTATCACTGCCCTATATTCAAATATAATCAAAAACTTTAATTTTTAAGATACTTGTATGAGAGCAATAGGCAGATGATCAATAAGGCATAAAAGAAAGAAGTCTTGATGCAAAGTATAAATAAGAAAATATCAAATGTAGCATGACTTTACATTGTTTTCTGGTGAAAACTTAAAGTCAGACTTTATTTTTTTTTAATATCCAAGAAGTATAAGAGATGGAGTATGAATGGCTAATAAACCATTATGGGAGGGGGAGGAGTTTAGTTTCGACAGTAACCACAGAAATGAAAATTAAGGTAATTGGATACCTTGACCTATTTTCAAATTAGGAAGAGAGAGGGATGTTGATGAGTTTGATTATTTGGGTAATATCTATTAAAAATCTAAAAAAAATAATAATTCTAGTGACTTATCCCAAGGAAACACTCAGCTATGTTCAAAGAGATTAGTGTACAGGAATATCTTACAGACTTAATACAGAGGTGTAGTTTTGAAGAACTCGGTAAGTTCCACAGACTTGAATATTATACAGCCACCAAAAATCGTGCTAGAGTAATAGCTGAACACGTACAAAAGTACATTGTTAGAGTGTATATAAAAGGATTCTAAAAAAACTGGAGGGAGGAGCCCCTGGGTGGCTCAGGTGATTCGGCACCCAATCTTGATTTTGGCTCAAGTCATGATCTCAGGGTTGTGGGATCAAGCCTCACATTGCGCTCCACACTTGGTGTGGAGTCTGCTTGAGAATCTATCTTTCCGTCTCTTTTGCCCCTCCCCTCACTCAAGTTCTCTCTAAAATAAACAGGGCAGCCCGGGTGGCTCAGAGGTTTAATACCACCTTCAGCCCAGGGCGTGATCCTGGAGTCCCAGGATCGAGTCCCGCGTCGGGATCCCCGCAGGGAGCCTGCTTCTCCCTCTGCCTGTGTCTGCTTCTCTCTCTCTCTCTCTCTCTCATGAATAAATAAAATACTTTTTAAAAAATAAAAAATAAATGAAATCTTAAAAAAAAACAACTGGGACATATACCAACATAACAATAGTAATTCTCTCTGTAGAATCACCAGCTGTTATATTTACTTACATCCTCAAATTTTCCTACCAATTTATATTTAACACTAATATTGCTTTGATAGCATTAAAATGTTTTTAATCTATAAGTTGAGCAATTCATGTATTTGGCCTTTCTTGTGCATGAACTAAGGGATCATCCAACCCTGTAATCCTAAATGCAAGCACAACTTTTATGCCTGTCTTTCCTTGAAAGAGAGTGAGCCATTCAATGGTAGGCATTGTAGCCCATCGGCCTTTCTGTGCTCAGCCCTCAGCATAGCGCCCAGCATGGAGAGCGTGCTCAATAAATGTTGGGTGGATGAACAAACAAAAGAATGAAGGAACACATTAATTACTTTACTGCCCTAAAGGCCCAAGTCCATATGAGAAAGTGAAAGTTCAGGTGTGAATTTAAGTTTTCACCAGAAAATGTGAAGTCATGCTATAGTCACCTAAGAGCTTCACTGTAAACTTCCAGCCAAATCATAGTCATTAATATTTTTTAAAGATATGAACCATTTTATGGTTTCAGAGAAGAATGGTATAAAAAGTAGTCATGTTGCCTGGTGATTACAATACCAGGTGAAGTTCTAGGCAACTAGCGGGGTTACGCTTTGGGAACTGGCATCCTTTAAGATCATTCGCTACTTCTCAAATGCTCTAATTTTTAATGTCTGGGAATCATCTAATAAAATTAATTGCGTTACAAGAAACATTTGCAAGGTCAAAGATTAGAGGAGCTAAAATATTTTAAACAAAAGGCAACCCCAATGGCCCAGCGGTTTAGCACTGCCTGCAGCCCAGGACATGATCCTGGAGACTCGGGATCGAGTCCCACATTGGGTTCCCTGTATGGAGCCTGCTTCTCCCTCTGCCCATGTCTCTGCCTCTCTCTCTCTCTGTCTTGAATAAATAAAATCTTAAAAAAAAAAAAAAAAAGATTAGAGGAGCACAATTACCTGAAGGCTATAGAGGAGTCGGGTTAAATTCTGGATCGCTTGTATAATCTGGAAGGTAAGGTTGTAAGAGTCAAATTCTTGAAAAAGCATTCAATATTCAAAAATAAAGAGAGGATGATGATATATTTCAAGTGTATATAGCTCACCTCTGACTGTGAAGAAACCGTGAAACTTCTATATTCCACCTAAAATACGTAAAAAAATAAGAAAATGAATAACGGTTCTACTTTCGAAAAGCCACACCTAGTGTTCCAAAACGTACGACCTCAGGTACATCAATTCACTGCCTCAAAACTCTTCTATAGACCCTCTTTCCCTCCAGAAAGCAAAGCCTCCAGAATTAAACACACCCCACCCCCACCCCCAGGAGAGCCTCCATCTGTACAAACTCTGTATTTGAGGAGCAGGGCGACTTTTCACCCAAACATCCCTTTAAAAAACAACATGGGATGACAGTGGGGAAGCTCTGCACTCTCTCAGCAAGTGACAATATTTACCTTGTGGAAACCACACTGTCAACTGTGCTCTCTGTGACCAGAGTGAAGTTGGCCCCCAGGCCAGGTTGGCTCCCTACATCCTGGAGGCCAGATTTGGAAGCTAGAGAACACCGTGCCTGACTTCTAGCTCCCATCTCCGTGTCCAAGATTCACAAAGCCCAAAAAGCCAGTGGTCAGGAGAGGAAACCCAGACCCAGGGGTGGCCCAGGGGCCAGCACGTCACTGGCCTGCCCTCCTAGATCCTACTCAGAGGCCACTGGACGCATCTGTGATTGCCTTTAGGAAAAGCTCGACCAGCAGAGGCCTTGAGCGAGGCTGGAGACCATCTGCTCCGGGGGGAGGGGGTCTAGGTTTCATTCTTTGTCTCCCTGGTGCGCACACTAGAGACACATGTGGACAGTGAGGATTTCCAGTTTCTAGAATTGAATCGAACACTTGTCTGTCCATTTATTGTCTGTCTTCTTTCACTGGGATGGACGCCAATGAGTAGCAGGACTTCTTACGTGTGTTTAATGCCGTGTCTGCAAATTTAACAAGGACACCCAGCATCTGACGGATGCTCACACTCCGTCCTATAGACGAACAGTGTGGACCTGCTGCGTGCTCGCCGCCTGCTGCTGGGGGAGGTCGTCGGGTTCCCTGCCTTCCTAGAGCCTGTAGTCCCCAGGATGCTGTGGCCTGTATCTGAGGAGCTTTAAATCGAACCCATGAGAAACAGCTCTGGTCATGTTCTCCGGTAACTCTGGGCTTGTTCCATTAGTTTAGGCCGGTGACGCTTTGAGGAGATGGCCAGCTCCCTTCTTCCCTGCCCACCCTCCTCCCCATACCGCCCATCGAAGGTTTCCTTATTGAGCAGAACCTCCTACACAGGAAGGACAAAGGATGGAAAGGGAGGTGAAGTCTGGAGTCCAGCCATGGCCCCCCTCCACCATACCGGGGATGGCCCCCCATCCTCTAGCGAGTTCTAGAGTTCTCTCTGCCCTGGTGGTTCTGTCCCTCATTACCTTTGTAATAAGAAAATCGTATGCTGTAGAATTTTTATGCTCTGTACAAATTAGAAACACAGAGAGGGGTTGGATTACGCCACACGTGATTACTTACTCCCAAGAACCACGAAGCCTGATACAAGCCTGAGCTGTGTAGTGTCCTACTTTTCGTGGAGCTGGCCCTCCCCCTTGTGGTGCCTGTGCAGGAGTGCAGCTGGTGATGGTGACTGACACCCCAGGGACTTTGCCGGCTGCAGCACAGATTTTTAAGACTCTTTCAGAAAAAAAAAAAATAATTTTAAGACCTTACCTTAGTGGGGAAGCTAATGACAAAATACCCATCACATGCCTTTTTTTTTTTTTTTAATGTTTGATTTCAGGTGATCCCTGCCCTGTCAGTTCATTTCCTCAAATGCCTTATTAAAATTCTTCCAGGTAGGCGGGAACCCACACCTCTCAGATTTCACTTACCTTTGACCCCATGATGGAAGAAAAAAGACCTTAGGGGTGGGAGCCGCCAGGATTTCCATTCAAGAAAAGCCTATTACTAACTAACCAGCCCTCCTTCCCCGCCTCTCTTCCTCTAGGACAAAGGCAGCTGGAAGCTTCAGACCGAAAAATGAAGTCTGTGCTGAAAGGGATGACCAAAGTAGGAACGTTTTAAAGAAGCAACAAGTCAGAAAGCTTACAGTCAGAGTAAGCAGAGTAAAATATTGCATTCCTATTTTTACCTTGGCCTATGAAGTTTTTTTTTTTAAAAAAAACAAAAAAACAAAGCAAAACTAAATCACAGCCACATTTGCTTTGGGTTTTTAAAAATCTTTGGACTGAGTGTTATTCTATATGTTGGCAAACTGAACACCAATAAAAAAATAAATTTATATTTAAAAAAAAGAAAGAAAATCATCCCCCCAGAAAAAAAAAATCCTTGGACCGGGTGTCTCAGTCATATGCAATATATGCAAGAACATATACTATATAAGTCATCTCCTAAATAGACGGCATGTCATTTTTCCACGTTAGCACATACTGGTATCTGGTAATGTGCCTAATACGATTTTTGATAAAGCTGAAACTCCTGAGACCCAGCCAAGCCTGGGGAGGCCAAGCAGCCACCTCCCAGGATCATATTCTCATTCCCAATTCCTGACATCCTGGCTTCATTGGAAGTGAACAGGAAGTTTCATGCATTTAGTGTTTAAGTGAGTGTCACTTGAAAACTATGTCCAAGAAAAAAAAAAAAAAGGCATTTTGGAACCTATTAGCCCCAAGCCAAAATCAGGTTGATTAAAAGTGTCACACACACACAAAAAAAAGGCAGCCTGGGTGGCTCAGCGGTTTAGCGCCGCCTTCAGCCCAGGCCATGATCCTGGAGTCCCGGGATCGAGTCCCACATCAGGCTCCCTGCATGGAGCCTGCTTCTCCCTCTGCCTGGGTCTCTACCTCTCTATGAATAAATAAATAAAACCTTAAAAAAAAAAAAAAAAGCAGGTGACAATGTGAGTGGAGACAGGGAAATGAAGGTAAGAGAAGGTGGAGCAGCCACGGGGGCCTGGGGCAACACCGTTGCTGCCACTTTAGCGCCACCGGACGCCAGGGCTGCGTCCCCAAGCGGGGCCAAGGGCAGCGGGTGGAAGCCTTGCAGGGACGGGAGCAGAAGCGAGACCAGAAGTAAGAGTGCGCAGACACACACACATTCAGGTTTTAAATCCTTTTAATGACTTTTAAACCGTTTCTTGGCGTACACCTACATGATCCAGGAAGAGCGAGAACATCTTGAGGGACTTGAAGGTTAGAAAGACCAAAGCAGAGCACGGACACGGAGAACAGCTGCGGAGAAGGCTCCCGACCCCTCGCGGCTCGGGACAGACCAGGGCCTGGGGTCACGTCACAACACAGAGCAACGGTGCCATTTACTAGCAAATTGGTTCACAATACCTTCTCCCCTGCATCAGAGACCGCCAAGTCGGTTCCCACACCCTGGGGGCCAGGATCCACATCCCAACAGCCTCTTCCTCCTGTCCCTTCTGTGACTAGTGCTGCAAGCACGCCATCGAGACAGAAACAGAAAGGACATCATCAAACGTCAGCCAGCGCACGTAGTTCGTACACGTACACAGCTGACACGTATTTCGAGATAAGAGACACAAAATCACGCGTACGACACAGCCTCACACGAGGGGCGGACGCAGTGCAGAGTGTGGAGTCCCTGCCCTCGGGGAGCTTACACGCTAGTCGATACCAAGCTGGCGGGTGGCATCGCCCATCTTTTCATTTTTCTTTCTTGCGGACAGGGCCTCCCCGTGATGTTGGTGACGCAGGGAGGGCAGACGCTACATCCCGTGCTTGCTAGCTAGGGAAAAGCCAGTGGGGAGGAGGACACTGAAAACAGACACTGTGGGGCCCAAGCAAGGGCGGGCAGAGCCAGGTCTAAGGAGATGGCTCGGCGAAAGGCTCCCCGGTGGCCGGGCAGGGGCGGCTGACCGTGCAGAGGAGCACGGACCCAACGACGGGAGCCGAGCACCCCTCTAAGCAGGGCCCAGACGGCTCATCCGGGAGGAGCTCTCGGTCCTGCAAAGAGGAGCCCGTCCCCACCTCCAAATAGCTTTATAAAGACGATGTCCGAGTGTTTTTCCCCCCCTCACAATACTTGCTCATCCTTTAGATCCACAACGACTTTTGAAATCTGTATGTCCGACCTGTGAAATGCAGAGATATTTCTAGTCCAGAAATATTTTTTTTAAGTACCAGACATCGATTAATCTCTGCTGCTTAAATCGTCAAATCTCTGCTGGTGCGATTTTACTTCTGTGCCCACGTGACCTCAGGTAAGCCATACGCTATGCTCGCCTTATGATGATTTAAACTAGATTCCCCAAAGCACTTTCACACCCAGACTGTTATTGGAACCACGTTCAAACAGGGCCCTAGCGAGCACTTGCTCTGTGACACACAGTGCCATCTCTGATGGAGGGAAGACTTCTTCTCCCCATGGAAGTGGGGTTTCCAAAGGCCACTTCTATCACAAAAAACTTTTCTGTTTAAACGGTTAACAACTTCAGATTTTATCAGCTGAAAATCAGGTCAATTTTGCCCGAGCCGGTCAACGGTTCTCACTTACAGTGAAGAGACATTTTTATAGAAATGCATCTGGGGATCCCTGGGTGGCTCAGCGGTTTGGCGTCTGCCTTCAGCCCAGGGCGTGACCCTGGAGACCCAGGATCGAGTCCCACATCAGGTTCCCTGCATGGAGCCTGCTTCTCCCTCTGCCTGGGTCTCTGCCTCTCTCTCTCTTTCATGAATAAATAAATAAAATCTTTAAAAAAATCTGATTAAAAAAAAATGTCTCTGTTGCTCGAAATGCGGTTCCGCTGCTGGGTATTATACTTACTTCTCAGAGAGATACCCACGGCATCACCACAGCATTAGCCATTGTCGCTCTCGCCCTCCTCCCCACTCCATGGCAATGGGGACCATCAAACGGGCAAAGGAGTTGATGGTGAGCCAAGGGATCAGATCCCTCTGTTCCTTATTCAGTTTCAGATCTCCAGGACTTTTGAAGGACTAGATTATACTCATGCACCTGACCAGGTAACACTGAGGACTGCTCAGGGGAGGTTTCGCTTGGTCTATGGCTTCATATTGCCATATTGGGCTTGACTTAGAAGGACCCAGTCCTGAAAGTTAAAGAACTGGCCCAGTCAGGTACAGACTCTCATTTAAGGAATATTAGTCTTTTGCCCCCACTAACCTTAATAAGAGAATCCAACCCTTGGGGCACCAGGGTTAGCCCAGAAAGGAAGAGGCCTTCGGGGGAACAGGACCATGTCAACCCGCCCCTGCTCATCCATGAATCCTGGGGTCAAGGCACTGCAAACAGCCTCTTGATGGTTTTGACCCGAGTCACAGGTGTCCCTGGGGCCTCTCCCGATCATGGGGGACATGGTACAGACGAGGAGAACCTCGCTGCCTGGTCTGGAGGGAGGGAAGGTGCAGCCGTGTGCTCTGAGCAGCTGCAGGGGCCAAGCGGAGCCTCCCCAGCTGTCCCCGGGGTGAGGCGGAGGGAGCGGATCCCCGGGGTGTATTTATAGAAGGAACTCCCTCTCTCGATGGCATAATGCATTTCTCCTTTTAAAAGGAAATCACCCAGGGCAGCACAACTCCCCTGAGGAGTCTGGGCTGCATCAAAACGAAAAACATGTGTGCACTTTCTGAAAATACAAATGCAGGACTGGATAAAGCAGAATTTGAGAGGACAAAATAATTATTAGAGCTCATCTCAAAAAAGTACAGTCTTAAAACTGCATGGCCTCCTTGTGTCTCAGTTGACCCAGGGATGCTGTTTAAGCGATTCAGAGACCACTTAAGCCTCCAATCCCTGGCTAATAAAGATGTTTTGTCTTGTGTCTAATACAGGCTGGTGGAAGTCGAGGTTTTTATCACCCAAATACAATGAAAAATATGCTTTTATGCTCTTCTCTCAGAAACCTGTAGGAAATTAAGTATTCAGCTCATACATGTAACATCATTAGGTTCCGAGAAGTCACCTAATTCCCTACGTGACATTTTTCCGTCTTTTAAAATATACTGGACACGGTGCCTTTAGTGAATTAAAATGTATGATGACAAAGATCAAGAATTTTCTGGCACTTCTGCCTTTAATCACACCACCCAACTGCGTGTCTGTGGGGATGTTTTAAGATTCTAGTTTTCTGGGTTATGTTTGCTCGGTGGATGCCTCTGAGATTAAGCCAAAGGACTTGCTCTTTAGTGAACTGCAGGGACCCATTTAAAAAAAATAAATAAATCCAAAGTTTAAAAATTCTTTCAAAACCATATTCCAAACTATTCCGTAAGTTTTATCAAAAAAAAAAAAAATGAGGCAGGGTCGGGGTTGGGATGGTAATGAAGCTTGCCTGGGTAAGAGAGCAGCAGACCCACCAGCTGACTGTTCTCGGAATCTCCATGATTGGAACACCAGAGTCATGATCTAGGTAAGTCAGGCCAGAGCCTATCTGGTCTCAGGTTTTCTCTCATTAAAAAAAAAAAAAAAAATGCATCCAGTCTCCTGCAAATAGGGACAGAGCCGTTGCCTTCATTTCACACGACCACTGTGTGTTCCAGAGGTTGTGTTCAGGCTCAGGGGCGAGGCCCGAACTTTCACTTACAGGCTGGAGACGATCCTGGCTCCTCGGGAGGACCCTGTGCATCTGTCACCGCAGGTTCTGCAGAACCCTCCTCAGGTGATGGGCGAGCATCACCCGCTTGTGAGGCCTTCACGGCAACCTGCAGGCTCTCCGCTAAGAAGGGAGAAGAAAGAAGACATGATTTAGAGACCAAATGCACAAAGTTTGATCTAGATCCAGGGTCGGCAAACCCTATGTGGCCTCTGTCTGCTGTTACGTGGCCATGGAGCTTAAAATGGTTTTTACATTTTAAAGATTTAAGTGTACAGACGAGCTCCCCCACACACACATGAAGGAGGATGTGTCCCGGAAACTGAATGCGGCCTGCAAAGCCTAAAATATTTACTATCTGGCTCTGCATAGAAAAAAGTTTGCCAACTTGCAATCTAGACTGATACTTCAAGCAGTATTTTATTTTTTTTAAAGACTTCATTTATTCAGGAGAGACACAGAGAGAGGCAGGGACACAAGTGGAGGGAGAAGTAGGCTCCCTGCGGGGACGTGGGACTCGATCTCAGGACCCCAGAGTCACGCCCTGGGCTGAAGGCAGACGCTCAACCACTGAGCCACCGAGGTGTCCCTTAAGCATCATTATATAACAGAAAATTAATAAAAATATGCATCATTTTATAACAGAAAATTAAAAAGATGCATTCTATTAAAAAATCTCAAATTTAATTTTCAGTACATCAATTCAATTAACTTAAATATGATTTTAGGTACACAGATTACTACTCAGTCATAGCTATCCTCCAAAAGAGATTTCCCCACCTGTGCCTTAAAAAATCCTGGTGAGGATCCCCACTCCTCACCTACAGCTACTAGGTTGCATCTCCGAGGGAAAAGACAGGGAATGTGCATTTTAAACAACAAAGGCTCCTCTTGGGACCCGGTAAGGCTGCTGACCGCCACACCAAGGAAGTGATGTTCCCGTTTACAATAAAGGCTTTCAACCTGCGAGGCTACAACCAGGCCACCACCCGCGGGGGGTCTACATGGGGGGGGTCCCCGCGCCCGGCTGCACCTCTGCCCCACGCGCCCACCAGCTCTGTCCCACCCACTCATCCCCAGGCACCCGCCCCCTTCCTCCCGCCACCCCCAGCTCCTGGTCATGCCACTCCCACAATTAAAAGCATCCTGGAACTTTCTACAGATTTTGGAGTAAAAGTGTCTGTTTTGACCAGAGCCCACGAGGATCCTGCCCCACAGTCGGGGCAGCGCATGCCCCTCCCACCCGCGGGTCCCCAGGCAGCTGCCCCCCCCCCCCCCCCCGCCTCACATCGCCTCCCCTGTCTTCCCCGCAGCAAGGCCGCCGCAGCCCATCCTTATTTTCCCGGGACCTCATGGAGTCCTCTCGTTCCCTGTGGACCGTCTATGCTCCTCCTCGACGAGCGTTCGTTCCCCTTTCTGAGCTGACCAGTGACACGCACCGGCACACGCTGGTGTGTCAGGTGTACAGCGCGGTGACCGACACCTGCACCCCCGCCACCTCTGGCCGCGCTCCCTGCTGCACCTTTCCCAGGGCCTAGGCCACCCCCAGGGCAGCCATGCAGAGTCTTACCCCCCAGGCCAACGCAGAGCCCGGGGTGGGTGCCCACGGAATGCTGAAGGCGTGAATGAACGAGTGATTCCGTCACTGGACCCCAACTCAGACAGTCTCTAGGCCCTTCTCAAGCCCTCCGTTTCCTGATCACATAAGGATGACGGATGTCACCATCTCTGGATGCCCCAGAGCTGCTGTCTCGAGGTTCCCGGCCAGAGCTCGGTGTGCCGAGGACCAGGCTGGATACGTTTTAGGCTCTGTGGCCACGCAGCCCACAGCAGCTCTTCCCCGTCAGCACTACAGCAAGAAAGCAAGAAAGCGGGGTTTGCTGCAGTGCAACCATATTCACAAAAACGGGTGGTGGGACCATTGCACCCACCATCTGGCACCCACCAAACTTTGTCTGCGCCGTCCGCTGCACTCTCAGGTGGTGGCTGTGTTCTCTCTCAAACCCATGGTCACTATCAACACTTCCAGACTGGTATCCCTTCCCCTGACCCCCTTGTTCCTTCCATTCCCTGCCACTGGATCACACCGCCCACCCTCCTTGTTGCCGTTCACTTGAATGTTCACTTGAACAGCACTTGCCGATCACTTGAACGACTTAGCACCTGGCACAAGTTTCTCCCTTCCCCAAATGCTCCTCCCCTCAAAATTTCCAGGAATTGCATCCACGAGCATGATCCTTCTGACACCTTGGCCTCAGGTCTCCGTGATGTCCTCATTTCCCCAGTGATCTTATCCTCCACCCGCCTCAGCCACCAGCTCCCAAGGTTATACCCTCAATGTTGTTATTACCCTTTGCCTCCTTCTAGTCCATTCTCCACACAGCAGTCAGAGGGCTCCTTCTGGCACACACATCACATACCCCAGTTTGGAGTGGACTCCAACCTCTTTCCTTGCCTCAGTTGGGTCCGTGTCACGTGAGGGGTAGTTGGCTCTGACCTGTCGGCTGCTCTGCACCCCTCCCTTCACTCGACCCGCTTGGTCCTCCTTGCAAGGCCTCAGGCTTGCCGTGCACCTGCCTCGGGACCTTCGCCACTTCTCTGTGTCTGCAGCATCCTTTCCCCAGGTGCCTACATGGCTTTTCCGCTTCCCTGTGTCTGCTTGCATATTGCCGTACCAGAGAGGTCTTCCCTGGTCACCCCAACTCACATAAAACCTCCCCACTCCACCCCCCTCCATACTCCCTATCCCATTTATCTTTTTTTTTTTTTTTAAGATTTATTTATTTTACAGAGAGAAAGAGAGCGTGTGCACATGAACACGTAGCTGGGTGGGGAAGGGCGGGAGGGAGAGACAGAATCTCAAGCAGACTCCCCGCTGAGCATGGAGCCCAACGCAGGGCTCAATCCCAGGACCCTGAGACCATGACCTGAGCTGAAATCGAGAGTCAGATGCTTAACTTTACTAGGCCACCCAGGCGCCCCTGTTTAAGTAGGGTTCAGACTTCATTAAAATCTTCATTGAAGCAACTGTCCTCTATAGTTCTCCAAATAAAGCCATCTTTATTTATTATTTTTTTATTGAAGTATCATGAACATAGTTCTATTAGTTTCAGGTGCACAATACAGTAAAATTCAACGATTCTGTGTATTCATCAGTGCCCATCATGGTGACTATACTCTTGATCCTCATCCCCTATTTCACTCATCCCTCTACCACCTCCCCTCTGAAAACCACCAATTTGTTCTCTGTATTTAAGTCTTTTTTGGGTTTTTCTCTTATCTGATGCGTTCACTTGTTTTGTTTCCTAAACTCCACAAATGGGTGAAATCGTATGATAGTCGTCTTTCTCTGTCTGACTTCTTTCACTTAGCATTACAGCTTCTGGGTCCATCCATGTGGTTGCAAATGGCCAGATCTCACTCCTTCTTATGGCTGAGATTCTATTGTATGTACATGCCACCTTCTCCACCCATTTACCTCTTGAAAGACACTTTGTTTTCTTCATAGTACTTGACACAACCCGACACGTCTATTTCCTTTTATTTTGCAATTTCTGGAATGTGGACCATAGCACAGTTGGAACTTTGTCTTAGGAGCAAGACCACAGGGCATGGCACATGGAATAAACATTTCCTGAACTTGTTAGACGAAATAGTTTTGGAAGCAACTTACCTTCTCTCAGGGCTGCTGCTAGTAATGAGGCTGCCTGGGGAGGCTCCCCTGGGTCAGGTTTGATGAGGAGGTGGGGCTCTAGATGGATATCCTTGAATCCACTCAGTTCTCCAAGTTCAGCGTAGATATGCAGCTTCTCCTCCAAATATGCACAAATCTGTTGGTCTTGGTTACTGAGTATTTCTATGAAACAGTATTTACCATGGAAGGTTATCGGATGGATATAGCAACTGTATGAAAACCCAAGCTCTAAGATAAAGAGGTTCCTTGTCCGCAAGCAGTATGGTCTCATGGGTCAAGTATGAGTTGTTGGGGGTGGGACAAAACCAGGTTCAAATCCTAGTTATTCCACTTAGTGACTAGAACCTCCAGCGAATGACTTAACCACTCTGAGCTTCCCCTGTCTTTTCTGTACATTTACTGTACTCCAAAAATGCTGCTAATTCCAGAAAAAAATTTGCACGACTATTCTTTTGTTCAGGCTGTTTTCTATTAAGAGTAAATGCTAAGCTCGGGAATGAAAATTGAGGTGGCTCTGTTCATACTGACTGGTGCCCACAAGGGAAAATGAGGCAAAAGGACCGAAGCTACTTGGGCTTCAGCCCATCTTGGTTAAAGCCAAACCTACTAGTTTATGTTTTTGTATCTAAACATCCAATTTCTTTGACCATCTCTGCCTGTATCATTTTCCTCTGATCCTAACACATCCCAACACTTTAAATTCTTCCAGTTTAAAGGGGCCCTGACCAGCATCTAATTCCAGGGCTTCTCAGTCTACCTCCGTATCACCTGGGAAGAGTTTAAAACACTGACATCTACAGCCACCTGTAGACAGATGAACCGGATGAGCATAGGGTCCAGGCATCAGCAGTTTTTATAAAACTCCCAAGGTAATTCTGTTGTCCAGCTAGAGATGAGACTTCCTGAGCTAATCTGAGTTCCTTAATTCTGACGTGCAGAGTTAAGGGGCTCCTCGTCCACACTCACACAACTATGACCTGACAGCGCCGGGACCCCAATCACACCACTGCACAATGACTCCACTGCCTTTCTGCACCTACACGGCTCACAATTCTTCTTTCATGTATATTATATGCCCAATTTTTTTTTTTTTTGGAAAATGTGTTATATCTTAAATCACTAAGGAGGAAGGAGGGAGACAGTTGTCTCATTCAAACACTCCTCGAGCCAATGCTTTTTGTCCTGAAGAGTGGTGGGTGAGCCTCAGGCATGTAGAATTAGATTAAACATTTAATCACAACCCTCCCATTCATGACCCAGGGCTTCCTCCAAGGAGAACACCCCAGCCAGGGAAGCGGAGATGACTGCACGGTACCTTGACATTGCTGGATTTTGGCCACTCTTGCTTCAGCTTTCCGCCTCTCTTCATCAGATTCACTTGTCCTTCCCCCTTCTTCTTCTGGGCAACTTGAAAAGACAACAGTCAAAAACAGACGACTGAAACCAAATCCAAACATCTTTAGGTTTGTTAGTAAGACGTGGGGACTTGGTGACAGCATTATTCAGAGAAGAAAAATTCAGCATAAAGAAAACCGTTCGTGCCCTCAGGCCAAGATATCTGGTTTTCTTGAGTATACAAAGGACTTTGCACAACACGACATCACTCTCAGAGTCAGAAGTACAGGATTACTCAAAAATCCAAACACACACACACATATACAAACATGCGCTCACGTACACGTGGACCCCCACACCTTACACTACCAACACTCCAGTAGGTGCAACTCAAACACAAAGTTTTGCTTTCTACTACATGCGGCTACTTCTTAAAGGGACAGAGTGGAGGGAGTTGGAGGAGACAGAGGTAGGGTGGCAGGTCGGGTGGGGTGCAGTTGAGGGGGAGGAGTTTTGCAAAACATCATTCCAGATCCATCTCATCAAATTACCATTAAGAATGCTCACCCCCTTGGGATCCCTGGGTGGCGGCAGCAGTTTAGCACCTGCCTTTGGCCCAGGGCACGATCCTGGAGACCCGGGATCGAATCCCATGTCAGGCTCCCGGTGCATGGGGCCTGCTTCTCCCTCTGCCTGTGTCTCTGCCTCTCTCTCTCTCTCTCTGTATGACTATCATAAATGAATTAAAAAAAAAAAAAAAGAATGCTCACCCTCACCCCATCTCGTTTCTCAAAAAACTCATTAAAACACAAATGATGAGAAGGAAACTGACTTAGAACACTTCAATCCACCAATTGAAAAATGTTTATTGGATGATTCTTCAGAATTGGACATAAAGAGCAACCAAAAGTCACGGCCCCTGCCCCGAGGAGCTTCCAGTCTAACAAACACGTATCCGCAGGGAAAGGTCAGAGCGACAAGGCAGTTTACGTCAAGCACCGAGCAAACGCTCGAGAGAGCGGATGACCAAGAATCTCAGGGAAGGAAGAGACCCCTGGAGCCGAAGAGGTCTTCATGAAGGAGGGAAGCCCCAAGCTGCACCAAGGGTGAGCAGGATCCACACAGGTAGAGGGGTTAGGGCTGTACATGCAGGGAGGCGCAGAGGACAGAGCTGCACGTGAGAGGCTATCACAGGCAGGGGCGGAGGGCAGGGAGCAGGCCACTCTGGCTGAGGCGGAGGGTTCATGCAGAGGAAACATGGTCAGAACGCCTTCCCCAAGTGAACAAGGCCATCCCCCAGAATGTGGACAGAAGGAAGGGTTACCTTTCCACGGCCTGTTGGATTCGTCTCATCCAGTTATTTCGTTCCTCCTTGGAGTTGGTATGAATTTCGTACATCTCAGGACCAGCAGAGGATGCACTGATCAGGAACATTCCTCTTTCCTCATTGGCGACTTCTCTAGCAATGAGCTTCTGAAGGGAAATAACCGATGGCTTCTGATCCTACATAAAATAGGAAGGCGTGCAGGTAAAGCAAAGGTCTCGCCAAACACGTTCGCTGGGGAAAGCGAGAGTTATCAGGCGAGTCATGTCACTTTGACTTCTCAAAGGCGCCGTGCAAGTTGGGAAGATCTCCAACAGGAAGGGCACGGCGGAGAGAGGATGGAGAGGAAGGATACAGGAGGACGCGTGTCCTTAAGAATCAGCGGCTTAAAGGGACCACTTTGGAGCAATCAGAGCAGTGAGAGTATCAAAATGCCGTAGGTAGTCAGGGGCTTGGGGGCTTTTCTAGAAGGGGCGTGGGATGGAAAATAGTGCATCAGCTATGACCGGGAGATGGAGGCAGGTGGAAGGCCTATGAGTCCGTTGGAGTTAGCAGTGTTTAGGGCAGACCATGAAAATGACAGCGAGGAGGGCGCATGACCTCAGGTTCCCTGAGCATAACCAGGGTTTTCTGCAACCATAGTTCAGAGCAACAAAACTTCTATAATTCCACCTGCCAAGGCCTCTTCTCCCCACCACCCGCATGAGCCTCTGGCCGGCGGGAATGGTCAGATTCATCTTTGTACTCCTAGCTCAGTGCTTGGCACACACTCGGCTTTCAGTACGCGTCTGTAGAGGTGGATTGGGCACGACTCTAGCAGAACGGAATAGGAGATAAGCTGAACTTTAGTGCACAGGCTATGACAGAATCACCTCTTGTACAAACACTCGCTGTGACCTCCCAACGTCCCATTCTAAGCACTGGGGAGTTGGTGATGAGGAAGAGGATGATAATGCTGATTCAGGCGGGGAGCCGTAGTTTGAAATCATGACCAAAAGAATCCCTGTGGGAGGTAAACAGTTCTGGGGCTAAGTATGAAGAATTTTCTTTGGTTTGTGGCTTTCAGCACTGTTTAGAGTCAGTAGCAGTACATGGTTTGGCTCCTTCTTCGGGGACTGAGCAATACCTTTACCCAGAACACGCCACCACATCCCGCAAGGCTGACTCCTTACGGCTCATTTGCCCACTTTCCCAGCATTGCGCAGGGTCTAGGGTTGTGTGCAGGGGTGTTCTCAGAATACCTCTTCAGCCCATTCTTCTTAGAGCAGCAAAAAATAAAACCAAAAAATGACAACTTTTCGAACACTGCCCTCTTTAATTAGGGAGAGCCCCTGAACACTATTAATATCCTTTATTCAGTAATGGATACACCACCTAAGACCTTATTTGCTTTCCTTCTTCCAATGCACTGAGTTGGGCTCCTCAGCTTACAAGGTAAATGGCCTCAGTATATAAGAGGCAGAGTGGGTTTAAAATGCTTAAGACACGGGCACCTGGGGGGCTCAGCAGGGTCGCGCCTGCCTTTGGCTCAGGGCATGACCCCAAGGTCCTGGGATCGAGTCCCACGTCAGGCTCCCTGCATAGAGCCTGCTTTTCCCTCTGCCTGTGTCTCTGCCTCTCTCTCTCTCTCTCTCTGTGTGTGTGTGTGTCTCACGAATAAATAAATAAAATCTTTAAAAATAAATAAATTAAATTGCTTAAGACATTAGCAAGGATGAAATGATCTGAACCAGTTGGTAAGTGTTGCAGAAGGAGGGGAGGTGGTAAGGTCAGATATGTTTTAAACAACAACAAAAAAAAACAGGTCAGCAGGTAGAAAGCAGCATTAATTAAATCACCAACAGATGAGGCATCAGAGGCATGTCCGTCATTACGCATACCGATCACACGAGAACACGAGAGATGATCAAGAATTCAAATTAAATCTTTAGGGATGGGAGTAACGGGTCTACCTTAGAAACAGATGTTAAAAACTGCTAATGCCCAGGCCTAACCCAGCCTGCAGAGATGTCTTACTTGTGTCATAGTATATTAAAAACAGATTTAACAGTTGCCAACATTTAAAAGCTGGGGGATTTCCCGTTCCCCCTTTAAAAAAAAATTTTTTTTTTAACAAACTGTAGATGTGTAGGTTCTTGCGCAAAGCAGAATGGCGATCGTGGGCCCATGCACTCCCTTGAACACACTGGCTGTAGCTGAGTCATCCCTGCCCTCAGCGAGACAGGCCCTGTTCTCACCAGTTCGCTCCAGTCTCCAGCACTTGCCATGGGATCCCCAATCCCAAGCCCACTCCCAGTTCCTCCTGTGTGTTTCCTGCCAATCCCTGCAGGTAGGCTGACAGCCTCTGCCCCAGGGGAAGAGGAAAAGTCACTGCTACATTTGGCCCCGTTGTCACCCTGCCTCCATTTGCAATTCCATGGAGTGGCTGATACAGCATCACCAGTATCTGCTGGGAATGACATTCAAAGTCCCAAGTGACAGCGCGCTAAGACTCTTCCTGCTTTGAACTTGCACCTGCACCCCTCCACGTTCCCTTGTCTCTTTTATTGTTCATTTTGAAGTTACCTTCTTTAATATTCAGCAGATCCTCCTAGACTCAGTAACCCATGATTTAATGAACATACCTATGTGTTCCTACTCATTTCATGGATGTGGGTTCCTACTCCCTTTGCCAGCTGAGTTCTCTTTAAAATCAAAATTCTCTTTAGGAACGCCATTCTTGGGATCCCTGGGTGGCTCCACAGGTTAGCGCCTGCCTTTGGCCCAGGGCCCAGTCCTGGAGTCCCAGGATCGAGTCCCACGTCGGGCTCCCGGCATGGAGCCTGCTTCTACCTCTGCCTGTGCCTCTGCCTCTCTCTCTCGGTCTATCATAAATAAATAAATAAAATCTTAAAAAAAAAAAAAGGAATGCCATTCTTCTGCTGATATCAGCTGCTCATCTTCTGGCCATTTCCAAATTCATCATGTCTTTTGTAACATGTAGCAAGTTAAGCATTTCCTAAAGAAGTTTCTCGAACAGCACAAAGAGCAGAGAAACTTACCTGTGGGTATGACCATGATGCTAACTTTCCCTAATGCCAAGAGGAGAACCAGGAAACCCAGTCACTTGTATGACCCTCACTGATACAGCAATTCCTCCATGGTGTCCACTATAAGATCCTTACGACTGGAGGGCTGTGCTAATTAAATGTGTATGATGCAACTCAAAAGCATGTGCTGGAACAACACAGTGCCCTCGACTCTTTGTGGGTAATGTTTTCTATTTTGCTCCCTGACATGGACAAGGGCTTAGCTGGCTTTTATCAAAGCTGCGCTGTGTCAGGCTAGCATCTCCATGGAACAGCATCAGCATCATCTCACTGTTGTCCAGAGCCAAGCACCTTCTACCAAGAGGTGCTAAGCTGTGGCCGCCTTCATTGTGGGATTTGGGGGACTGCACACCTAACATCTCACTTCATAGCAAATGTGGTCTAAGGCTGGCACAGGTAAGTCTTGAAGAGGTCACACAAGACAGACAGATCCATATTTCAAGTCATACTATTGGGTGAGCATCACACCTTCATCTCAGTCCATATGCTATGTTGTTTTAGAAAATAAGGTAGTTGTCTTTATGCTGTGTCTACCCTTCAACCCAAAAGCAGATCCCGTGACCTGTAATAACACTCAAGAAAGCACAATTTGCTTCTCTTTCAGCTCTCTGGTTTTGAACAAACTTCTGTTTCTGTAAAGGTGTGGTGCACATTTGTTTTCTCTTCTACATGGTCCTCACCTCCCATCAACAAACAAAATGGTTCCACCTTCCCACCTACTTTCTCTCTGTTCACAACATCCCAAACAACAGCACAGAGAGGCTGAGGGACAAATCAGTAGGTCGTCATGAAATCTGCAATATATACAGTTCAAATGCATCAGAGCCATGGGGACTTGTTGGAAATCTCCTTGCTAGCCTCTGGAGTAGCCTTGTGAAGTAATCCCTGACCCTATGCAACCTGGCATCAGCCCAACGTGCCCAACAGGGGGACAAGGCCTACTGGGCCACCCGACAAGCACAGATGGGCTGGTGAGGCACTCCACCAACCTCTTCCTCTCCCAAATCCACCCTGGAAAAGCATGCTTCTTTGTTTGCTCTGAATGGCAACTTTGATAAGCTTTGGGTTTGGTTTTAACCAGTTGGAACTGATCACATCTACTAGTGGTACCCGAATGTCCTATCAGTCAATGGATGATAAATAAGAACCATTTTAGAGAGCCACCACTGTAATGCCCACAATGGCATTGCATCTTGGATTCTTTCCTTTAACAGGGCCTACTGTTCCATGAGGCTGACAAAGTTAATTTATGACATTTTCCTTCTTTAAAAGTGAGTCATTTTGGATAAGATGCTGTGTAAAAAAAAAAAAAAAGTTACACCCTGGTTGACTTCTAGTCTAACTCTGCACCATCAAGGAGATTAATGTAATACACTACAATGATACATTTCATATGAATAATCTTTGTAATTAGTAGTCACTGTAGTCAAAATAAGGAAGAAACTTCTTTAAACTTTAGATACCACAATGGTGTCCTCTTGTTTGGTGGAAGGAACATCACTATAGTTATGAATAGGGCTAGCAACGGGTAAAGCAGGGACAGACTAATGGAAACAGAACAAGATTCCAGAAGAGACTCGCTGTTGCCAGCATTAACATCTGAATGCCTGGGACAGCAGGGTCGGGAAGGGGGTGGGAGGGATCTAAAAGATATGCCAAGAGAGTCAGAGAGTCACTTGAGGGGTTTAGGCCAGTGCTTGCCCACCAACCCAAACCAAAATCCTACAGTATTTTTATGTTAACAATTGACAACTAAACTAGCAGTTAATTGAATTAGCTGACTACCACTCTGGGCTCCGATAAATCAATACTTTTCACGCTTGTTAAACCAAATGAGATGCTTATTACACTGCAATCGCTAATACTAAATGGGAATATAATGGGTACACTCCTGCCAGCGACTACTCAATTTCACAAGGAATTTTAGGCATTTTTCCAAGATACGTGGGACTCGGCCATTTAAAATATGTATCACATGGCTGTGTACTTACAACAGCTGCAAAGATGTATTTCTGGTCTTTTTCTTGTAAAAAGAGCAGCACATCAGTTAGAAGTAGAGCCAGGATATCTTCAAAGAAAAGATATTACTAGTATTAATGAAGTGAGCTACTGTTCAAATACTTTTTTCAAACGTTCTGATTTCGTGGTAGAAACCTAAACCAATTTATTAAAAAGATGACTAAGATTTAGTGTAATTAAAGAACCTTTATGAAAATGCCTGTGCTGTGATAGCCAAAGATAAACTCTACAATTTAGATTTAGCTGTGTTTAAGCGTGCATTTTTGCGTAACCAGAGGTATAGCTAAATTTCTAGCAGCATTTAATACTGTAGCCTTCAAAATGGGGAAAAAAAAACATCTGATAAACCAAGGTTCTAATAGAATGGAGCAAGCCCTCGCCTTTAGAAAAAGAAGCTTAATGGTAACTGTTAGAGGGCGACTTCTGCCTTGAATTCTGTATGCAAATCTGCTGAATCACTACGTCTAGACCCGGGCACAGTTTGCAATAATCATACACTGCCCCACAAATTGTTCACAGGAACTCACCTTTACTAGCCGACTAAACATCCTAACACAGAGTCAGCAAACAGCTCATGTGATGAAACGGACCGAGAGCAAAGGACTTGAGGTGCTGGGGTCTATAGACAGGTTAATGTCTTAGTTTGGTTAATGTTCTAATTGTGGCTAATGTTTAGCCGCAACACTGCTGCATCAACAAATCCCATTTCGGTTGTTAGTTGCAAACACTACGAACGCTTGATAATCCTCCAAAGGGTTACCTTTGAGCAACTAGTTACCTTGGAGTAACTAGACATTAACAACCTCCTCCTCTCCCTTACCTGAGGAAGTTATTAAGATACATTAAGGAGACAGAGAACAGACCGGTGGTCCTTAACCCAGGCTGCACAGTGGACTCAGCTGGGAGCCTTTAGGCATTGCTATGCTTGAGCTTCATCCCTAGACCAATAAAATCAGAATATCTGGGAGAAGACTTGAACATGGGTGATTTTTTTTAAGCTCCCAAGGCGATTCTATAGTGTGTAGTCAGAGCCAAGAGAGTCTGGATCAGAATCAGCCCTTCAGAAGCTGAATAAATGGTCTTAGAGTCTAACTAGATGAACATAGGTTAATGCCAGGTCATGCCAAACAGGAGCACTGAGGAAAAGTCTGCACCACCGCCAACATGTATATTTGTGCATCTTATTACTCAGTAAGAAATAGGACTTTCAGAGCTCATTTCTCCCCTCGAAGGCGTGAGAGCCCCCAGCTGGCTTGGCACACAGACTCTAGGTGTGTGGGCGTACTGCCTCATGTTCAACACACTACATTTGCCAGGGTAATATTTCTGTGCCAACAATTAGCAGAATTCTCAGCTCCTTTGGTTTAAGTATCCCAAATTGCAAATTCATAAAACACATATGAAGAGTTTTGCTTGGGGCAGCAAACTCCCACCAAAGATTTGTAGCATTTGCCTACTGGGGTTCATGACTTGAGCCTACGGGAATCTTTCCACTTCCCCAGGGTTTGTGTGTGTGCCTGCCATCTCTGAACCACTCTTCTTTTGAAAATATGTCCTATTAAATGAGTAACATATGTGAAAGAAGGAGAAACTGGTCTGTTGGAGCTACAATACCTTTGAAACGACCCGTAGCAGTTTTCCAATAAACAAGGCCATCATATAAGAGAGTCCTTTCTTTACTTATCAGTGCTTGCTTCCTAAACACGTGGCCATTTTTGAGCTTTGTGTAGGTTTTGTTTTCAATCTTATTTAGGATCTCAAGCCATTTTTGGTTTTTCTCATACTCGCTGACTTTTAAATCCACTGCTGCAATCATGTCTTTAATTAAGCACAGAGCTTTGCACAAGTCTTGATGTTCTTCACTTCTTTCTGCATAGAAAAAAAAAAAAAAAAAGAACACTATAGGATATGCCAGAAGCGCTAAGGAATTTAGTTTTAAATGCAATTAAAATCATACAAATAGCAAAAAAAAAAAAAACACAGTACAAAAATGTTGGATTAGGTTCAAATGCCTTATCATCACTCTGTACCCTTCCTCCCAAAAAGAACTGTTACAAGGTTTAGTTATAAAAGATTTACTTATCAGATAAGGTTCAGCTGACACGCTGTCAGTAAAATGTCTGAGTTATAAAGACTGATCTGACCTTCCCCAAGAGCAATGAACATTACCTTCCCAGACCCAGGTAATCAAGTAAGCCCTTCACCAAATTTCTTAGAACTTAGCCAATCTGCAGGTCCAAATTAGGATCCTCTCCTGAAAGGGAGCTGTGGGGTGACTTGGAAAGGCCTCAGACTCATTTGCCTTCCTGGATCCCTCCCGCCATAAAATATTCAAAATTATATTTCAACACTTTTCCAACCTAAAAAGAAAAATGGGACAAAGGCACTGTGCCTAGTGAGTCAGCCATAGTCATGCCTATAGTAGATAATCATCGATTCCAGTTGTTTTTCTTTAAAACATAGGCTGCTACTCCTATTTCTCAGTTATATTAAGAAAAAAAAACTCTGGAGGAGTTTCTGGAATAGCTTTCTAGAACTTCAGATGAAAGTGAACCTAACTATTTTCGTATTTGATGATAAGGAACACCTAGTTCATGTTTACTGAGGCAAACAGAAGTGAAAGTCTCAGGAGGTCAGAAGGTACCAGAAGGAAAGGAGAAAAACTGGCAGAGACAACGAAAGCCTACAGCAGCAGAAATCCAAAGAAACAGCAGTCAAGTGAGACGACAAGTCTTCAAAGAGTCTCAACACTTCCAGGTTGTAAATGTCCTACAAGCATGAAGCTTGTTCCAGAAAATCAAGGAACGGATCCTGGCAGGGATGTTCCACAAGGAAGATCCTTCTTTCTCACTGTCTGTGAAAGTGTCTTCTTTGCTTACCAAACATGAAGCAGCACCCCCCTCGCCCCACCAAGGTTCTCCTTTTTAAAGAGCATACTTCATATATGGGAAAGGAGAGTAAAGAAAATCAAAGTTGAGTTATAAGGCAACTTGGGGTAAGAGCGAGAAAAGGCTCCGTCTTCTGACCATGGGGGCCAGATTCCGGTCCTGTAACGGCGGGCTGCCCCACCTGGGAGTCTGGCTGAGTAGCTTGGGCCCCCTCCTCAGACCTAACTGCAATGGAACCTGTGTGTCAGCAAGATCCGCAGGAAAGGACTAGGCCTAGTGAAGTCTGAGAAGCACTGCCATAACCGAGTCGCGTAGACCAATGTCCCCAGGAGCGAGAGAGTGCGACAACCAGCCGGTGGCAAGGCCTGATCTAAGGAGGCATCCGGACAGCTATGCCTGGAAACCCCTACGTCACACTCACCGTTCCTGACTCGCAGCAGTAACGACTCTTACTCATTCTACCAAGCATCTGGCAGGCGGTGGCTCTGAGTAGCAGTAGCAGGCCTAACACGCCGGGCGGATTTTAGTCTTTGAGCTATTGTATTAGACCTTACGCTTCATATGAACAGCACGCAAACTAAGTCTTAATTTTGTTTTCATTTTTTTTTTGCTGAGAGCAACATTTATGAGACTTTTCTCTTCATATTGTGCTTCTATTTTCTTTTATGTTGAATTACAGGGAGCGCTGAGAATGGGATACAAGGAACAGAGGCTACCATTCCTGCCTGAACTTAATTCTTAATGTGACTTAAAAAAAAAAGGAAACATTCATGCCTTTCCATGTGCCTAGATCGCTTCCCAAAAAGAGGATATTGAAGGCTGACTTTCTTAGAGTGGCCATTTAAGATCTCACTACTTCTTTCATTACCTCCAAGTCAACGGGTCATAATGAAGGAACAGAAATAGCTCCCACGTATCGAGTCTTTTGTTTATACCAGGCTCTGCACTGGGCATTTTATGCAACAATCTCATTTAATCCTCACAACAATTCCCTGAGGATTATTAGTCTCACTGAGTAATGGAGAAAACCGAGGCTCAGTTAACGAACGTGCCCAACTAATGAGCCGTAAAGCCAAATATATGCAATGGCAATGCAAGTTTACATGCTTCCAAACCCAAGCCCCTGTCAACCTAACATGCTACCATCCAACAAATAATTTACCCAAGCTCAGTAAGCTAGCTGGAGGAGCAGGCATTTTTATTTATTTGTTCATTGCACTGGTAGGTTTTTATTTACTGACAGCCTCTCCTGTACCAGTCACGGCACCAGGCATTAAAGATTCAGTTGTGAACCAGAAGACACAGGCCTTCTCTGTCCTCCAAGGAGCCTGTGGTCTAGCCATGTGCTTTATTAGCTTCTCACAGGATGCCTAGATGTTACCACTGGGATGTGATGAATCAACGGGATTAAAATAGCTCCATCATAAATCATTCTCAATTTAATAATTCACTGCTTGGAAGACTTGACACCTGGTGATAGGGTCAGTGCGGTATGTTTTGCCAGACTACTGGTATGGTCGTAGGAAGAGGAAGAAGCAGAGGCATTAAGAAGATCTGGATACGGGGAAATTAAAGAGGGGATGGGCAAAGTATGAAGAACACTGCTTGGCTTGGGCTGCTTGGAGAAATTCAGACGACTGCCCAAGCTACATTTTAAAAGATAACCTCTCCAAAAGGATCCAGATCCTAAAGGTCTACAAGTTTTGCCCTAATAATCTTCATGAATCACAGGCCACAAGCATTTGTATCTGTTGACGACACTTCAGCTATGCTTAAAACTAATGTCAGAGGCAGATGTTTACCCCGGAAGTTATCACTCACCCTTTGTGTACTGCAAAATCCGTTCCACCAGGACAGGGTATTTTGTGATGCGCTGAGTGACTAGCAGAATGCATTCTGGGATTCCTCGGCGTCGAGCCAAAAGATTACTATTTCGAAGCTTAAAAATATATACATACATTTTTATACACAGAAACCATAGTTTCTTTTTAGGTCTGAGTTTAATAATTCAAAGACTCTACTACTGTATCATTCTATTCAGATGCAACATAATATACATTAATTAAAACTTGATTGTCATTAAATCGTACACTATGTCATTAATCTCTTAATAACCTAACTCTCCAAGATTAAGAAGTTTCAAATTACTCTGATGTATTGGCAATTAATTCCAAAAGTAGGCAAGTTTATAAAGTGTTAAGATTTATGAGGAGCTCTTGCTCCTGGAAAATATTCACAAATCAAAGTTACATTTTGAGCGTGAGTTCGCAGTTAGCTCTTGGTTTTTCTAACCAGTCTTCCTCTACATTTGTTATTATTCATCACAGCACTTAGAGTTCTCTCTAATCAGGCCAACTTTTTTCCTAAAAACTTCCAAGTATTCTCTAAGTTTTCAAGTTCTCAATACACATGTGTGTTCTGTGGGGAGGAAGAGAATCTGCTAACATTCTCAAAATAAAAGAAAAAATGTACAATCTATGGAACTCTGAAGGACAAATTTCTTCAACAAACAAATCGCACACCGAAAAGTAAATAGATGGGGGACATCCAAATCAAAGGAGATTTAAAAGATATAGCTCTCATATACATGTAAACTTCAGTCAGATTCTGATTTAAGCAATCCAATTTCATTTCATTTTTTAGAGAAATCTGAATACTGACCTTCAGGTCAGTATTCTGAAGGTATTAAAGAATAATTCTTAACTTACTGTGATAATATCATTGTAATTTTTAAAAGATGTATTGAAAAAATACATCTGAAACTAATGATGTCCTGTATGTTAGCAAATTGAATTTAAATTTAAAAAAAGAATGAATAGGGATCCCTGGGTGGCGCAGCGGTTTGGTGCCTGCCTTTGGCCCAGGGCGCGATCCTGGAGACCCGGGATCGAATCCCACATCGGGCTCCCGGTGCATGGAGCCTGCTTCTCCCTCTGCCTGTGTCTCTGCCTCTCTCTCTCTCTCTCACTGTGTGCCTATCATAAAAAAAAAAAAAAAAAAAAAAGAATGAATAGTTTTTAAAAAATAAAAGATGCATTGCTTAGAGTTACATATTACATAAATGTGAAATTATATGATGTTCTGGATTTGCTTCAAATTAATCCAGTGGAGGTGGGGTCGATTGTGTATTTTTACTAAGGTTCTTTTAGTTTATTACTTCTCAGGACATAAAACGACAACCCAGGATATGACAAAGGTAGTCAAAAGCTTGGAGGACACTTTACAAATATAAGATACAAAAGGAAATGATTTGGGAGAAATATCTCTCACTAAGACAGAAGAAGAGACTTTCCATCTTTGCCATGAGCCTATCGCTTTCTTCTCTTTCCCCTGAAAGTCAGCACCTAGATGTGCACGTTGTTAAGGTCATGTAACAAGAAAGCATGAACTATTTCTTCAAGCTGGTTTACCACTTTGTAATAGTTTAAAAATACTTGCCTTAATAAAATTCTGAAACTTCTTATTCTGTTGGAGTTCTTTATAGAGGCTAACAGCTTCTTTGTGATGGCTACAGAATTCTCCATATATTTTCTTCATTTGATTTGCATTTTCTTCTGAAAACTGAGAGTAACATTTAAAAGATGGTTTATCAATGTAATCAGTTCTAAACACTGAAAAGAACATGCAATTTTCATAGATTTCAATATATTCTAGGCAAGTAAAGAATAAACATAAAATTTCTGAACACAATCTCTACTTTTCCCCAAACACATTCTAAATTAAAGTCAGAAGTTGCCAAGAGGTAAGGGGAAGAGATCAACCTTCTGTGGTTATACCATACAGTACAGAGGTAATTCAGTTATCAGTCAAATGAAAAACATTTGTTATCTTTTACTTTTTTTGGGGGGGGGTGTTTGAGCAACTTTATCATTTCAGCCTATTGTTTTATTACTTTTATAGACTAAAGAAAAGCTATGCTGTGACATTTGGGGGTGGTTCAAGAAGGTGTGACCTCTCATGGGTTGATTATTTACATTGATGAACCAATCATGCCCGCGGACTCAGTACTCAATTCGCAATTTGATTTTTGTCAGCACATCACAAGTGTGTCAGGAAGCAGGTAAAAGCAAAAGATAAATAATCAGAATACCAATTTGCTAACTGATGGACAAATAGAGATACGGCTGGATATTTCAATAAGCTTAACTTGAGGAAACAGCTCTGTAGAAAAATCTAGATGGGAGCCATATTAGATTCCAAAGGTACTATGGAGGGAAACAACTGAATTACCTGAATGCCAATGTTTTGGCCTCTGCAATATTCAATATTATTGTAAGAGAAACCAGAACACACCCACCCAGCCCTTGGCAAGTACTTCAGCATTACATCCCCATCTCTGATCTTTTCATCTTTACTCATAGTTTTAACTATGCTTGAGGTCAGTATGTCTCAAGGGCAGATTCTTAATTTACCTATGATTGCTCAAAAAAAAAAAACAGACTTAGATAAAAATCTAACAAAGTACACACAGGCCTTCCATGCTGACAACTATACAGCACTAGTGAAAAAAATCAAAGATCCACACTGATGGAGAGATTCACCATGTTCATAAATTGAAAGATCAACATAGTAAAGAAGGCAATATTCCCAAACAGATCTACAAGTTTAATGCAATCCTCATCAGAATCCCAGCAAGTTTTTTTTTTGAAATAGATAATAGATTATTGTAGAATTTAGATGGAAAAATAATACCTAAAATTTTTTTTAAAAAAACTAGGACTCAGTCTACCAATTTCAAGATTTATTATAAAACTACAATTAAGATCATGTGAAAGGATAGACACATAGATTAGCAGAACAGAGTAGGAACCCCAAATGCCCAATGCATTTTTGACAGCAGAAGCGATTCAATGAAGGAAGGCTGATCCTTCCTTCCAACCAACGGCACTGGGGCAATTAGACAACCATTGACCAAAACCAAAAAATGAATCTTCACCTGCGGCTCATATCTTAAACTAAAATTAACCCAAAATGGATCACAGATTTAAATGTAAAACATAAAACTGTAAAACCTTTAGGAAAAAAACGTAAGAGAATATCTTTTGAGATCTCAGATCAGACCAAAAAGCTCTTAGACGTGAAACCAAAACCATGACCTTTAAAAGGAAAATCCTGAAATAATGGATCTCATCAAACTTTGAGAAAATGAGTTACATCAGAAAACGTTTGCAAATCATATATCTGACAAAGTCAAATCACAGATCTGAGTAGGATCTAGAATATATAATGAAATTTCAATATTCAACAGTATGAAAACAATCCATTAGAAAATGAGCAAAAGACATGAGTCAACCTTTCACCAGAGAGGATATATACAGTTAACAAATAAGCACATGAAATATGTTCACTGTCATCAGCCACGGGAGAATTATAATTTAAACCACTATGAGCTATCCATATACATCCTTCAGAATAGCCAAAATAAAAAATAGTGCCAACACCAAATACTGGTGAGGATGCAAAGAAACTGGATTACTTGTACTCTGTTGATGGGGATGTAAAACAGTACGACCACTCTGGAAAATAGTTGGCAGTTTCTCACAAAATTAAGCATGGAACTATCATACAACCCAGACACTTATCCCAGAGAAATGAGAACTGAAGTGTGCACAAAAATCTGTCCATGAATGTTTAAAAACAGCTTTCCTTCTTCTTTTAAAATTTTTTTATTAAGCAAACACTACGTCCATTGTGAGGCTCAAACTCACAACCCCCCAAATCAAGAGCTGTACCCTCTACCAACGGAGTCAGTCAGGCACCCCAAAACAGCTCTAGTTCTAATAGCCAAGAACGAGAAACAACCAGATGTCCTTCCACAAGTGAGTGATGAAACAAACTGTGGGACTTCCATACGCTGGACCAGTACTCAACAATGAAAGGAATGAACTACTGATACACACCATCATCTACATGACTCTTGGGAAAATTAGGCTGAGGGAGAGGAGCCAATCCAAGGGAGATTACATGTTATGCGTGTAATCTATATACAACACACGTCATTTATCTAACATTTTTTAAATGACAAAATTATAGAAACAGAGAATAGATTAGTTGTTGCCAACAATGAAGGAGGTAGGGGCAGGAGGGAAGTTTGTGTGGCTATAGAATAGCCAGATGAAGAATCTTTGTGATGACGGCGATGGTGGGTACGTTCTCTATCTTGACTACATCGTTGCTGGTATCCTACTTATGATACTGCTTAATAGTTTCGCAAGATGTCAGCATTGGGGAAAAAATAATCTCAAAAATTAAAAATTTTAAAAAGCCAAATCCCAGGTCCCACCCCAATCCTATCAAAAACAAAACCACTAGGGTGTTGGAACACAGCGGTCTTTATTTTTAACAAGCTTCAAGGGATTCTTATGCACCTGAAGTTGGCTAACTCCTACTTTACACCAACCATGTTCCTCATGTTCACAATTTCTTTTTATTATTTTATTTTATTTTTTTAAAGATTTATTTATTTATGATAGACATAGAGAGAGAGAGAGAGAGAAGCAGAGACACAGGAGGAGGGAGAAGCAGGCTCCATGCCAGGAGCCCGACACAGGACTTGATCCCGGGACTCCAGGATCGCGCCCTGGGCCAAAGGCAGGTGCCAAACCACTGAGCCACCCAGGGATCCCCCACAATTTCCTTTTAATACCAATTCTTTCCATTGACTAAATTAGCATCATATTCCAGGCTAGCCTCCTGATTAAGGTTCTCCATAGCCCAAGAGTGAGGGATTTCCCCCAAGTCTTCCCCCCTACATCCCTTCGATAGTTAGCTATTCCTTTGTTCCCAGAGCACCACACCGACACCAGCTGCCTCAAGATTCCGCTAATATGTTCCTCAGGAGACAACTTTTTATCATACTGGGGGAGATCCTTTGCCTTAGCCCTATGCACAGCCAACGACAGCAGCACAAAAGCAGGCTTAGATTCTTTTCCCTAAATAATCAAGAATCTTTCCCCAAGGGAGTAATGTGTGCTTCATCCAAAAGCAGCACCAAGCTCATCCTGGGCAATAGCCAACTTCCCAAACCTTATTCTCAATTTAAGTCCTGCTTTATGCACAGCAATGAATTAAAAATGGAACTGGTAGAGATAGAACATATGTTGACTATGAAAAGTCACTTATAAACAAAAGTGCTCTGAATTAGATTCAAAACACAGTATTCCTGTCAAGAAAAGAGATGTAAATCATTTCAAATGACAAAAACATCTTTAACTTCATTTTTGAATGCACCCAGATTGAAGTTCAGACATATTCTGACATTTTCATTCAAACTGTCTTGCAAAGGGCTTTACAGTCTGTTAACTTGGCACTGTAGGTTTCCAATGAATTATGAGGACAGAACAGGTCTAGGACTTTATAGATAATCTGCAAAGCAGATTACTCTGATTTAAGAATGTGTTACTAATGTAGATTTTTAAATTATTAGATGCGAAATAGTTATTGAACAACTAAGTGAGGGGGGGTTCTGTGCATTAAAAGTATCTAAGCATATTTGTATCAATGAACTTAACTCCTCCATTTTTAGTAAATGAACCAACATCTGGACTCTATTATCACTGGGTGCTGCACAGTGAAATGGATTCAAAATTAGTCTTTTGGAGAAGATGACATTTTGGTATTTATCTAGAGAACGTCAAATGAAGCTAACTCTCTAAACAACTAGAACAGATTTTGGGATTCAAATCTCAGTTATGCTATGTAGGAGGTAAGTGAACTTGAGAAAATCATGACCTTCTCCAAGCCCCGGTTTTCATATTTGTACAATGGGGACAATAATATCTACCTTGTATAGAGAGTTGAGGAAGGAAAGGAGGCAATATGCACACAAGCACCCTGAAAGTGCTTGTCCTAGTATGGTCATTGAACAGAACATGAGTTATCTAACTTCTCTATTAGCATCTTTATCACAGAAAACCCCTTTCGAAGAGATCAGAAGGCCAACATGAATTGCCAAAATTTTGTTTTTCCTTTTCTATGAGGAGAGTAGCACAATCCATTCTCATGGTGCTTCACACATCCCAAGTGCCTCAAAAGTGCCTCCTTTTAATGACATCTGCTGTGTTGTCCCCCAGGCATGAGCCCTAAGGCTTTGCTGATAATACATCTTACACAGCCTTCCTGAGATGAGCCTACATCTATCATGGGGTTATCGGCATGATTATCACAGGTCCGAATGGGTAGGGAGCCCTGTTATTACAGAGCCATCACCTCAAGTCTAAGTAGAATTTACATAAGAGATTTATGTATGGCTGTGACTCCCAGTGGACAGAGGGATAGGGATCATCCCACCAGGTCCCAAGACACACAGATGTAGGTCACTGGCTGCTAAAGCATCTCAGCCACCAGGCACACAAAGGGATATCAAACGAAAGAAAACCAACCAATCCCCTCTGGCAGTAATGGAAAAGCACTTCCAGTCTCTCATAGGCTCTTTTTTTATTTATTTTATTTTATTTTTTATAAATTTATTTTTTATTGGTATTCAATTTGCCAACATATAGCATAACACCCAGTGCTCATCCCGTCAAGGGGGTCAAGTGCCCCCCTCAGTGCCCGTCACCCATTCACCCCCACCCCCCGCCCACCTCCCCTTCCACCAACCCTAGTTCGTTTCCCAGAGTTAGGAGTCTTTCATGTTCTGTCTCCCTTTCTGATATTTCCCACTCATTTTCTCTCCTTTCCCTTTTATTCCCTTTCACTATTTTTTATATTCCCCAAATGAATGAGACCATATAGTGTTTGTCCTTCTCCAACTGACTTATTTCATAGGCTCTTAACGTTGTAGAGTGTCTGCAAACCTTTGGGTGTTTGAGGTTAGGCCCTTCACATCCCTCTTACCTGCTGTACTAGAATATCTCCAATTCGGCTGATGACGAAATTCCTGTCACCATCAGCACAGGACTCCTGCCTTCGCTCCTTCATACTATAAAAGAAATGCCTGTGGATTTCAAGTAACTCATCTAAGCAGGGAAAGATTTTATCCACGGTGCTGTGATCAAGCTGCAGCTCCTCCTTCATTCCTTTCCTGAAGATCTCAGACATGATGAGCAGGGTCTGGATATGATGCATCTCTGTTTGCATCAGCTCTGAAACACATGCGCAGAAACAAGCTTTAACAGCCAAGTACTCCAGTGACCTCCATTAGTGGCTAAACCCCAAATGTTATACAAACTAAAAAAAAAAAAAAAAAAAGGAAGGGGGGGGACATTATGAACGATGATACTCTTTCACTACAAGAGTCAGCACTGATTCCCTTTTCTCCAGGAGGAAACAGACTGTGATGATCAACGGACATTGGGGATAACGTGAAAAGGCAGCCCAAGGAATGGGGGGAAGTAAGCTACTACTCGAAGGCTTCCACGCTTGCTGTTCCAACAGCCTGAGACGGTTTCTTTCTTTTTTTTTTTTATAAATTTATTTTTTATTGGTGTTCAATTTGCCAACATATAGCATAACACCCAGTGCTCATCCCATCAAGTGCCCCTCAGTGCCCATCACCCAGTCACCCCCACCCTCCGCCCACCTCCCCTCCCACTACCCCTAGTTCGTTTCCCACAGTTAGGAGTCTCTCAAGTTCTGTCTCCCTTTCTGATATTTACCACTCATTTTTTCTACTTTCTCCTTTATTCCCTTTCACTATTTTTTTATATTCCCCAAATGAATGAGAACATATAATGTTTGTCCTTCTCCAATTGACTTATTTCACCCTGAGATGGTTTCTTCCCAAACCCATCGGGCTCCTTCCCAAAGTCCTCCAGGTCTCTTCAAATATTATTTGTCTCTTATGTCTCCCCTGTGTGCCCTGACATTTAAAACCCTTGTGCCCCTGTTTGATACAGCCTACTATTCTATTTTTCTTCTCAGCACATGTCACTACCTACATCCTGCTAGGTACTCTACACATACCCTGTACTACACTGTATGTAGGTCTTGTACGCTGTCTCCCTACAACAAAGTAAGTTCACGAGAGGAGGAAACGTGCACATTTTGTTTGCTGTTATTTCCCTGGTTTCCAGACTGAATGCCTGGCACACAACAGGTGCTAATATTTGTTGGATAGTATATATTACTTATTTCTCAGATCCGAGTAAGTAGATCTTATCTGTACTCCCAGCTGAATAAACTGAGAGCCCAAAGGTAGTAGACAGCTCGCTCTAAATCTCCAAGCAAGTAACAGTCTTCATCAAAAGAGGAAAAAGTAAAAGAGGGCAGTGGGCCAGCTGCGTGGTAGCAGCCAAGGGCCAGCCCAGGGACAGAGAGGAGACTTCTTACATGGATGGAGTCAACAGACAGAAACTAGGGGAGAGGAATTTCAGCTCTTAGCATGGATTACTAAAATTACATGCAATGTCTATGGAAAGAGAGTTTCTCAAAAACGGAGGTGTTCAAGGAAAACGTGTATCAGGTCATAGGACTACAGCAAGGACTACAGGTTGTAGGATTACCTGTAGGACTACAGGTGATTTAAATATGGCAAGAAACATACAATCAGATGTTTTTCAACAAGTTTCGTTTTCAAATATCAATGTTTAATAAAGTGCAGCTGCCAATGACACTAATTACTAAGCTTCTATGGGAAGAGTAATGCTGGCATTTCCAGTAAAAGGACTGAATTTTTTTTTAATGCAAGAAAAATATCTCATAAGGGACTCGCATCCAGAGTATTAAAACAAGTGTTATAACTCAACAGTAAAAAGACAAAAATGAACCAAAAAAGCCCACTTTACTATGGGCAAAATATTTGAACAGGTGTTTCTCCAAAGAGATATACGAATGACCAATAAGCATACTAATAGCATTAGCTCGCAGGAAAATGCAAATCAAACCCAAAGTCACTTTGCACACGTGAGGCTAACTGTAATACAAAGGGAAGACAATAAAAATGTGTTGGTAAGGAGGCAGACAAAGCAAAATCCCCAGTACGTCACTGGTGGGGGGTGTAAAATGGTGCAGCTGCGTTGGAAATCATCTGGCAGTTGTTCCCATGGCTAAACATAAAGTCACAATGTGACCCCCCAGGGTGAAAATAGTCCAAAATGACCATTAACATTAATTGATGATTAAGCAAAACATGGTATATTCACAGTGAAATGACATACAGCCTCAAAAAGGAATGAAGTGGGATCCCTGGGTGGCACAGCGGTTTAGCGCCTGCCTTTGGCCCAGGGCGGGATCCTGGAGACCCAGGATCGAATCCCACGTCGGGCTCCAGGTGCATGGGGCCTGCTTCTCCCTCTGCCTGTGTCACTGCCTCTCTCTCTCTCTCTCTCTCTCTCTCTCTGTGACTATCATAAATAAATAAAAATTTAAAAAAAAAAGGAATGAAGTACTGATATACGACACGGATGAACTGTGAAGACTACACTAAGGAGAAGGAGCCTGCTACATATGGTACAACTCCGCTGGTGCCAAATCCCCAGGGACAAGCAGGTGCACGGGCGCCGGGGCTGGCGGGGGGCACATGGGGAGGGTGTGCTAAGGGCACAGGGTTCCTTTTGGAGGAAGGCAAATGCTCTGGCACTGGATAGTGGATGATGGTTGGACAACTCCAGGAACGTACTAAAACCTACCAAAGTGCACACTGTGCCAATTCTGTGGCATGTGAATTCTATTTCCATTATAAAAATGCATCAGAGGAAATAATTCGTGATTTGTGGGAGCACCATAAGTACAGCTAGAGATTAGTGAGTATTTCCAGACTCAGGGAGGAAGACTCTGAAATATTAGCCATGGAGGGTAAACAAATGTAACCGTAGCTTTATTATTTTATCATACACAAAAATCTCTTCAACCCACAGGCTCCAAAATATTATTTCCAATCATGTTTTTTGTACCGACTGTGCACTAAAAGCACTTATTAAAATCAGTTCATTTAATCCTTTTATCTAATTATCCATTATGAGCCCAAAAATAGGAATCATTTTCCTCATCCTTAAAGACAATGAAGAGAGAGGGAGGGATTTTCTCTGGATTACAAACCCCTGTGACCCCAAAGTCCACGCTGTGAACAACTGCACATGATAAATCATCCCAAATGGGCTAGATTATATTTTTAATGTATGAAATCAATAAGTAAACAAAGAAAAATTATAATATAAACTGCAAGAGAAGTAAAAGGGACAGCATCTTCCTACCTATACAGCCCTGGACAGATTTCAAACCATGCTCCTGACCTGCATAACCACCACCAACCTGACACAGGTGAGAAAGAATCCGTCGCCACTGGACTTTGGGACCCATATCGCATACAAAGAATTGGTTTAAAAAAAAAAAAAAAGAGCTAGCCTCATCTTTAAAGTAGGGTACCTTCTGGGAATGACTTCTGAGGATCCACTTTGTATTTTTTTTTCTTTTTTTTTTTCCACTTTGTATTTTTAAATGGTTTAAGCTTTATTTTTCTGTAACTCATCTGTCATTTAACTAACTTCCCCTAATTCAGATTGCCTCTGCTCCCAACTGTTCGAAACAGTACAATCTGAGAGTTGAAATTCACAGCGACAACTATGGAACTCAGGCTAATGCTGCTGTGACCCAGGTGCAGCCCATCCCGCCGGGTCTAGTGAGGGGTGCCCGCTAGGGGTGCATGGGGCAACCTGCAGAGCTACATACCTGGCTGCCCGGCTGCCTTGCATTACAGCATGGGAAAATTCACTGTGGTTCTTACAGTAAAAGAAGTACAGGCCACGTGTAAGTAAACTTGAAAAGAATCTGAGAAATAAAATTTGCCTTGTACCACATACAGAGAACGCCTCGATCAAGTCTCGCGTTTTAAACATGACCATCAGAGAAACTAAGATCCAAGCGAATTAAACCACTTGTCTGAGATCAAGCGACCAGCAAGGAACAAAACGGAGATCTGAACCCGGGCCTGGAGGACTGCAAGCTCCATGCTCTTTCCCCCCACCACCCTGCTTCGGCCTGAGAGCATATTTTCAATGCTTACCGAAAATGACATCCTGTCTTTTGATGACATCTTTCTCCTGCTTATTGCAAAAGGAGGGGTCCACCACCAGACTCCAGGATTCTGCTTCCAATTCCTGGGCGTCACTGCTGAGGTCACTCCACAGAGAAGAGTCCACGACATCTAGTGTGCGTGTAGAACACAAAAGCCAGGAATGGGGTACCACAAAACAAACACCTTCCAAAGTACCCACGTCCACGGATTCATCACACAAAATAAACCTGCTTTGAACCCAGAAACAACTAACCCCAAATGCGGTTGATGTGGAGCAGAGACACCCAAAAACCAAACTGGTGAAAGGGTCCAAATCGAGGCAGCTCGCATGAAAGCAAAGAATCATTAAAACAGTGATGATGACTATGTCCAAACACACGACGACAACAACAAGACATCTCAAGATTCTTTTGTTTGTTTTGACATGCTCTATTTTGTTTTTTTTAATCTTTGGTAACCTTCAGAGTGCACAATATGCCTACAGAACCTCAAACACACAGTCTCTTTTGCCCCAGTTTACTCTGCAGTGTCTACTCAAACCTGAATTTTGTACTTCTCCACTTGATTTGCTCTTGACTTGGCTTGCTGTCCTTAACACAAACAAGAAAGCAGGGCACTAGGGCTCCAGGCACAGCTGAGTAGAGATTTTTTTGACAGCGTTTGCCATCACACACATATACTCCTTCCAGGAAAACTAAATCCTGTTTGCCCAAACAGCACTCCTCAGAGGGAATCCGGCTCAGAGGAGCCAGCGTGAGATGAGGATGGATTCAAAGACTTGAGTTGAAAATAAAAGCAGTGGATTCCTGGAGCAGAGTCCAGGCCTTTCTCTTGTCGCTGCTCCCCTTTCCTTCGGTCCTCCCTCACTTACTGATACAGCTTGGATACAACGCACAGTTCCCCAGGTTAAATCCTATCTTACAAAATATGCTTTAAAAAAATGCTTTTAGTCCCTAGAAGTAGGGGGCAACAGGTGGGCATACGGATCTCAGAAGTCTTGGCAAGCCCAGCTTAACTAAGTGAAGTTTGTATTTTAACATATGATCCCTATTCCAATTCATCAGTTCTTTTTTTTTTTTTTTTTTTTTTTTAAAGATTTTATGTGGGCAGCCCAGATGGCTCAGCAGTTTAGTGCCACCTTCAGCCCAGGGCCTGATCCTGGAGACCTGGGTTGAGTCCAACATCCAGCTCCCTGCAGGGAGTCTGCTTCTCTCTCTGCCTGTGTCTCTGCCTCTCTCATGAATAAACAAAATTTTTTTGAAAAATTTTTAAAAAAGGATTTTATGTATTAATTTATTCATGAGAAACACAGAGAGAGGCAAGGACACAGGCAGAGGGAGAAGCAGGTCCCTGCAAGGAGCCCGACGTGGGACTCGATCCTGGGACCTGGGGGTCACTCCCTGAGCTGAAATCAAAGGCAGATGCTCAACCAGGTGCCCCCATCAGTAGCTCAAAAACCCTTTTAAACAGTAACAAGCACACAGTGCATTTCATTCTCTTATCTTTATGCCACAAGTGTATTTAATATATCCTTGGCCACTACCTGACAATATTCACTGGGGCTAAATTTTCATTCTTTTATAAAAAAAAAAAACTTTATACCAAAAAGTTGCCATGAAACAGAATTATTAAAAAAAAAAAAAAAACAACCAATCAACACCAAAGAGAGTATATGTTTGATCCTTTGGGAAAAATTCCTCCTGGCAAATCCTCACAAACAAACATGTCTTCTCCTCACCTTCCATTAAGAAGGATTCCGTGGAGGGAGAAGAGCCCATGGACTGTAACAGCTCATCAGAATGAGACCTGCTTCTCCAGCTGTTCCCGTCACTCTCAGACTCCAGGGATGGCCCCGATCTTCTGAAGCTGGAGGGAAAGAGGAAGGACCATCAGCTCCCGCAGTGGCTCTGGGTGTTAAGAGGAGAAAGCACACCAAGCCTTACCTTTCCAAGGCAGTGCCTGGAACACTTCTGGACAAGGGATGGGCCTGGGCAGAAGCTTCTTTTCTCCCAGTGGGCAATCCGATAGGCATGGAGGAAGAAGGGTGCAAGGAGAGACTGGGTTGCGGGATGTCTCGAAATGAAGAGTCTGGAAATCACAATGGGTGCTTCATGCGGTTTTCACAGAGGGCAGTAATTACAAAAGTCATTCAAAAGCCAAGAAGCAGAACACTCAAGGGCTGCTTCTAATATGTCGCAGGCCTGGCCTTGACACCAGTCTCCTGGCCACATCCTGACACCTGCTCCAAATGTCCCTTCCATGTCACCCCCTCCTGATCCCCATGCAAGCCTGCATCAGCAGATCCACTTAGAGACTGTGGGTGGCTGGGCTCACGCAAGAAAATGGAATGGGGAAACACTGAGAGAGCTTTCCCATAAACCACTGCTTGTGCTCCTTACAGCGGCTTTAAATAGACGCAAGGTGTTATTAGCACTATTAGTAGAATGCATATTGTACGTACCAACAATCATGCACATACGCACATACACACACAGCAGGTCAGTGGATTGGAATGACGCTGGGGAGTCTGTTCTTTACGGGGTGACAATTTGAGGCAAACGAAACCTGTCGGTCAAGATGAGCCCCTCCCTCTCACATACTGAACACTATAGGGTGCTTCAGCACCTTCCTGGTTTCTCCTAAATGTCTTCTGAACATTTTCTTCTAAATTGTTATGGGCATAAAACGCTTTTACGTTGGATGTGCACTTTATACAACCCTTGGAAAATGTCTCAGTCCCACAGTATTGTAGATAGAGCAGAGGAGAATGAATACTTAACATGGAACCCCAGGGTACTACAAGGGATTTTAGACACGAATGATTCGGTTTTATTTTCATGACTTGCAGAGTAAAGAGAAGGAGTTGTGTCAATTTTAAGATCCTTTTACTGTCATGTTTAACCTTATGCAGTTGAAAAGTGCCTGACAACTACAGTCAAAGGGACTTCTGTCCAAGCAGGGGTGTCCACGGTGTCACAGGCGTGATTATTTGCACTAGCTTAACCTGTATGACATCACACCCCAATCACACATCACCATGGATCTGCCTACTGTACTGTCCCAATTCAAGTGGTTCTGGAAACCTGGTCACTCTGTCAGAGATTCAAAGGAAAAGTGACCACAAACTTAAAATTGGCAGGCAACACAATGTTTGAGGCAGAACAAATTGCACCCTCTCACAACAAACGGAAAGATTTTCAGACTTAGGAGATGATGGTCCCTGGTTCTTGCGTGTGATGTCAACTACTGGCAGAGGCTGCCAGTGAGTTGTAAGAAATATTGCTTCAGGGATCCCTGGGTGGCTCAGTGGTTTAGTGCCTGCCTTTGGCCCAGGGCCTGATCCTGGAGACCGGGCATCAAGTCCCACGTTGGGCTCTCTGCACAGAGCCTGCTTCTCCCTCCTCCTGTGTCTCTGCCTCTCTCTCTCTCTCTCTCTCAAATAAATAAATAAATAAATAAATAAATAAATAAATCCTAAAAAAAAAAAGAAATACTGCTTCCTATTAAGCAATATATAACTCAAGGAAAAACAGAAGCACCAAATTTAACCATATGGAGAAAAACAGCAGTGTGCCTTGAAGTTTCATTGTCATCCTAAAGGAGGCGATGAGATCACAGCCTCAGGCCCAGCTAATAAGCAGGACCAGGTCACTATAATAATGGACATCAGGGCCTGGAGACTCCAAACCTCAGGGTTTTGTCCCTAACTCTGATTCTGAGGAAGCACGTGATAGGTATATGTATAGTTAAGAACGTGTTAATGCTAGGAAAACAAAGTCGCGTATGCTTAATGTCATGTTTTCTTTTCCCTCAAAGGTTGCTATTAAATCAATAGTGCCCATTACACTACGTTATCACGTAGAATTGAGGCAATATCCTAACACATCCCCCCATAGTCCTCTCTAAAATAAAAGATCAGATAGCACTAAGGCTACTAGGCTGGCATAGAAGGTCATACCATCCTTGACCTCCTTGTATAATTAAATATTATACTAATCACGTGTAAGGAAAGAAGAAACATTTGGACAAACGAGAAAACAAAAGGAGCAGGTATTATGCGTTGGAAGAAAAGTATTATGCGTTGGAAGAAAAAGGCCTGAAATGGTCATTTCCACGTTACTTACTTCCAAGGATGGTCTGCGGTTTGTTCTTGTTATATTTCTCCTGGAATTTCTGGTAAAGAACATTAGAAACACGTAAAATAAGATTAAATTCCATCTGGCTAAAATAAAAAAAGGGCTCACCCACTTACACAGGGTTCTTATATATATCGTTTTTGGGATCTTAATTCAAACAAAAAAGAATTTAGTGCAAAAGACATTGCACCAAAGACAATGCACCAAAGACAAAAATGTTGGGATAAAGAGACGTGCAAGCTGCAATGCAGGCGTGCCTCGTGAACACACATCGTGAATATCCTGGCTTTATTCAAAGTCTGTGGGAAGCAGAAATCTCCAATTCAGGAGTCCAGACCGAGGCTGAGGGAGGAGCTCCTGTAGGCACAGCCTTCCTCCTACTCATTCCTCCTCCTCCTCACCAACCCTCCTGCCTAGGATCCACAACATCCGTGGGTATTGAAACACTACCCTCAACTGTGTGACCAGGCACACTGTGGGTTTCAATTGGCACAGAGGTGCAAGACCCCTAAGATTCTCTCTGAAGCATCATCACCTCACTCACATTTCTGACATGACGTTAGAGTAGGAAACAAATAGATGTGATGGATCCCAAACTCAGAGCCCAGTCCTTTATTCCAGTGGGCCTCACAGTGTGGTCCCAAGACAGCAGTGCCACCTGGGAGCTTGATAGAAATACAAATTCTCGGACCCCACCCCAACCGTACTGGATCAGAAATTATGAGAATGGGGCCCAGAAATCTAGTTTTAACAGGTCTTCCAGGTGATGCTGACATTTGCTGATGTTTGAGAATTACTGCTCTAGACTTCATACGGATGTGCTTGAGGTCTACACTGTAAACCAAGCAGTTCTCAACAGAGACACTGACCTACTTGTACCTTATAACACAGGTGATCACATCTGAGCTTTTCCTATTTCCAAAGGGTGTACAGTTCCAGGAAATAACTATGCACTTTGAACATGTGATGTTTTTTTAATCACTATAATGATTACTTTAGAAACAAATCTAGACAGTAATAAAAGAACAAAAACCTAAACAGATGACAAGGAAGCAACAAAGCTACAAATGCCCATGTAAAACAAATGACAGATCACCTTGGTACACGGAGGTGCAGCGTCCTTACAACCCTTGTGGACATTTGCATTACAGTCTGCAAGACAAAAAATGAGCAAGGTGACATGGTGCTTTTACTGGTCATCGTAAAAGTGGCACATAAAAATATTGGGGAAGCAGAAGGAAAAATAACTAAGTCACACGTAGCCTCATGACTTGAGCACAAGCACATGGTTCATATTTTCATTTCCTTGGAGGTATCTTTCCCTTTCTGCGCCGAGTCTTACTAGTGATGAAGCCTGCAATTACGCACGATGCACACTCCTGCATCCGCCTGGGAACTCATTTACCACCATGTGCCTGCCCTACACTGCAAGGGACTTCTGACATCTGGCTGGTGGCAATGGCCCACTCCCTACCAGGTACAATGCCTTGCAGGATGGAAAGAAAGAAAGCAAAGCCACAACGATGCTGAAAAGAGCTTTTCCTGGAGTCAGGCTCCAGGAGGACTTGCCACCAACCACAGGCAGCCACATTCCAAGAGACAAGTTGGCCACTTGCTTGTCTTATGCCACAAAACACGTGGCTTCAGTTTCACTCCAAGAAGGGAAGAGCTTGTCTGCCCCCTTCTGCCCGCTGGCTTAGAGATGCAGGCTATCCTCACAGGAAGCTGCCCCTGTGCCCAGAGACTACTTTCTGCCCTCCTGCCCTCCCTCCCTGCCAGCCTCCACCCTACCCACCGTGACCCTCTCATCCCACCAACCACACACACTGCAGAGGGAGGAGCCTGTGACTTATCACACTCTTCATTAGAAAGAATCCTTCCTGGTGGGTAGAAAGTCCCATTTAGGTCCATCCCAGCCACCCTGGAAAAGTGCCCGTAACCCACTGAGAAGTGGGCCCAACTTCCTCCCACTGGAGTCTCCAGAGGCATTTTAGCCAATACCTCAATGGCCAATGAACAGAGGTCAGGATTATCCTGACGTACTGGTCCTGCTGGCAAACGTGGAAATCAGATTGCTCTCTCCTCCTTCCAGGACAAGTGAATGAGGGGGAAAAAAGTAGAAACGATAAGATACCACAAAGTTAGACTGAAAACTCATAGGAAAATGAAGCCACTGGATGATAATTAAATCATCAGAGAAGAAACAGAGAAGAAAAACTTAGATGTTTGAAATGTGTTTCCCCTCAGGGACACAAAATAGACATAAAATAGGACTCAAAGGCCATAAGGGAGAAGAGGACCTGACAATAGTCCAGCACGATGAGAGGGAGATGGAGCTTTGTGGGACAAGAAAGCAGAACTTGGGTCGAACTGAGAAGAATCAATTCAACAAAAATATCAAAGCAGCACTGGGAAATAAAACTTGAAAGATTCCATTCCAAATGTAGAGAAAAAGGAGGGGATAATTATAAAGTAGAAGATGTCACACCAAAACGGTAAGAGAGACCATACTTCTCTAAGGAAGATATCAGAAAAATTACATCAGAAGCCAAGAGTCAAAGCTACAACTGACAAAAACTTTCACTGAGGTAAAAAAGAACAAGAAAAGGCAAAAATCAAAAGGTCTCACTGTTTTCTAGGAATTAAACGATATCTATTCTGTAGACACTCTGACAATATCTGTATGATTGAAAAAATTTAAGCTCTCAAGCATCTAGACAGAAAAAAGCAGGTCACCGACAAAGAAATAAGATCAGACAGGCCCCAAACTTTTCTCTTGTAATAGTCAATGCCCAAAATTCACCAACCAGTGTTCATAGGGTCTTTGGGGCAAAGGTTTTGGCCTAGGAATTTATTTAGCCAGGTAAGTCTCTTTTTTTGTGTGTGAAAGAAGGAAGCAAAGATATGCCTCCTCCTTAGATATACAACGTTTCAGAAAACAGATCACTCCAACAATCCTTTTGAAAAAAAGATTTACCTGAACTCCTACTCAAACTATAAGAGCAGAATCGAGATAAAAAGTTCAAGAATCAATCAGCTTTATTTTTAAAAAGAAAAGAAAAGGAGAGGAAATCAGTAAAACCCACTAAACAAAGAATCATATCTAAAAAATCTCTGTAAGCAGAGACAAAGAACTGAATACAAATATCAAATTATTCTTGAAATGGGACACTATTCTTTAAAGATTAAACATACAACATAAAAATAGTAATTTAATAATCTAGTCTACCAATAGAGTCTAGGGGCAAAAAGGGTAAATGTAAGAGAAATTTAAGAATATTCTGGGATCCCTGGGTGGCGCAGCGGTTTGGCGTCTGCCTTTGGCCCAGGGCGTGATCCTGGAGACCCGGGATCAAATCCCACGTCGGGCTCCCGGTGCATGGAGCCTGCTTCTCCCTCTGCCTGTGTCTCTGCCCTCTGCCCCTCTCTCTCTCTCTCTCTCTCTCTTTCTCTGACTATAATAAATAAAAAATAAAAAAAAATATTCAAGTATAAGCTTTAAGAGTTACCACTAGTCAATATTACAAGAGCTTATCTTGCCAAATCCCTAAGCACATAAAAACACATGGTATAAATAGATAAATCAGACATCCAGGAAAAGAGCAAAGAACTACAAGATAGTTGACAGCTATAAAAGTGTAAACAATTTTAAAAAGTCTTTGCTACAAAACTATCTTTCAATTGGATTAACTACAGCTAAATTAAAGACACCTACCCAAATTAAAAAAATAAAAAATTAAAAAAAATACAGAAATAGGGAAAATGCAAAGAAAAGGAAAGCAAGAGGAATATTAATTTTAGACAAGGTAAAAAGCAATGCCAAAGGCAACAAATTAAAAGGGTGATTTTATGTTTATGAAAGCTAAATTCACAGTAAAGCTGTGATTTGCGAACTGCTGTGCACCAAATAATGTAACACCCGAATATAAGCAGTGAAATCTATTTATAAACAAAAATAATTTCATAGAAATACAGTATTTGTAAAAGCAAAAACCAAAAAAAAAAAGCCTCGCAAATCAGGCTTTCACGGAAAAGAATGCAAGCATCAGAATTTTGAATACCTATGTTTTTATATAAGTTTTTAAGATTAGAAATAGTAACCCTCATGATACAAAAATACACACCTAAAAAAAAAAATACACACCTAAGATTTACTAATAACAGCTGAGCTTATATATGTCAAAATCTCCTGCTCCGTGAAAAAAAAAAAAGAATAACCAAGGTTTAAACCTCCAACACTCCTCTTCTTAAAAACTGTAAATCTTAAAACTTGTGAAAAAACTGTGGGTTAGGGGTGCCTGGGGGGCTCAGCCAGTTAAGCAGCTGCCGTTGGCCCAGGTCCCGATCCCTGGGCCTGGATCAGCCCCACGTCGGCTCCCTGGTGGAGGGGAACCTGCTTCCCCCTCTCTGACACCTGTGCTCTCCCGCTCTCCCCCCATCTTCTCTCCAATAAATAAAATCTTTAAAAAAAAAACCCAAACAACTGTGGGTTAAAGGAGACATGTAACATATACTCATACTGATGCTAGAACATAAGGTAATTGAAGACGAGGACAGTGCAGGGGCACCTGGGTGGCTCAGCTGGTCAGGCATCTGACTCTATTTCCACACAGGTCACGATGTCAGTCCTGAGACTGAGCCCTGAGTGCTGGGGGCAGGGGCTGGGCCCGGGGGGGGTCCTCCCTCAGCAGGGAGTCCCTTCCCCCAGCTTGCATTCCCACTCTCAAACAAATAAAAAATCTTTAAAAAGAGAGAGAGATGTGGATAGCGTTATATGTACAGGGATGCCCCTTACCACATTTTTGTAGTGAAAAAAAAAATCGGGAAATTCTTAAATATAAAATAAGTAAGGAGTAAACGTATTTCAAATCCAATAAAACATCAATATAAACAGCCAGCTTTTTAATAATTAGAACGGACTCCATGAAAATACAAATAGCCATCTTCTGTAGTTTGTCAGATTTTTGGATGATTTTAAAATTTTCCTTAAACTTTGTATCTTTTAGGAGTCCTATTGTATTTAAAAAAATAATAATAATGACTATTTTTGGAGCACCTGGGTGGCTCAGTGGTGGAGCATCTGCCTTCAGGTTGGGTCATGACCCCGGGGTCCCGGGATCGAGTCCCGCGTCAGGCTCCCTGCATGGAGCCTGCTTCTCCCTCTGCCTGGGTCTCTCCCTCTCTCTGTGTCTCTCATGAATAAATAAATAAAATCTTTAAGAAAATGACTGTTTTCAAAGCTGAGCACAGCCTCCCTGTGGGGGGCCCTTCCCGGGCCTGCGCCCGCCCGACGCCCCGCGGCTCTGCGCCACACCACAGCCCCCCCCCCCCCCCCGGGTCCGCTGCCGTCCGTAACTGCCGGGCAGTGGCAGCCCGCGGGCTGGGCTCTGTCACAGCTGCCGCGGGGCTACAGAGCATCACCGACCGTCACGGTCCCCGAGGGCTACTGAGCAGGTCGGGAGGCCACAGGACACGGAGCAGGCGAAGGGGGCGGGAGTGAGGTGCGCAGGCCGGGGTGCCGGGTGTGGGGCCCGCTGCGCCTCCGCGGGGGGCTCGACCCGGGCAACCGGGAGGGAGGCCCCCGGCAGCTGTGGCCGCTCCCAGTGGGCGCTGCCACAAGGGCAGCGGCAGACGCTCTCCGGACGAGGGCAGCCAAGGGGTGAAGGCGCCGACCGGGGCAACATGGAAGGGCCACCGGCCTGGCTGGGTGGTGGGAGCCGCTCGTGAGCCCAGGTGGGTGGCCCAGGGCCTGTGGGCTGCTGTCTCGTGGGGCCTGCAGATGACAGGTCCCCAGGCGTTGAGGCCCCCGGATGGGCTGCCGCGGGCACAGGCCGGTGACAGATGGTGGCCCGAGAGCGCCACGGAGCACACAGGGCTGGGGGAGTGGCAGGCGGGAGTGAGCCCAGGGAGGCCTGGGAGGCGGGGGGCAGGCCGGAGCCCAGCCAGCAGGAGGGAACAGCAAAGGCACCAGGTGCCAGGCAGGGGCGAGGGCAAGGGGTCAGGCCCGCAGGGGTGATGGGGTCTGGTGGCCGTCGTGGGGCTTCGGCCTCCCCGGGGGCTGACAGGAAGCCAGGTGCTCTGGGACCCAGGATGCCCTCAGTCCCTGACGTTCTGACAGCAGGTGTTTTCAGAACTGTGACGTCTGGTGAAAGTACAGGAAAACGGGCTAGAGGCTGTTGAGACGGCGACCTCAGTCCCGGGTGACATAGGCAGCAGGGCAGGCCGGCCTATGCGATCCAAAGCCCGAGCCAAGAGGACGGCTGGCAGGCTGCATGGGGATGCGAGAGGCAGGGACACCTACGGACGGCCCCCAGATGTCACCGTGCACGTCTGCCTGGGCGACACGGCTGCCAGAGGCCAGGACAATAGGGCCGCGTGGGGCTGCGGGACAGGGAAGCCAAGCTGCGTTCTGGCCATGCAACCTTTGAGAGGCCCCTGCGAAAGCCAGGTGGGCACACCAAGCAGGCAGTGACACAGGCGGGCCGGGTCCCCGGGGCTGTCACTAGAGCACATAGAGCCCCGGAGCTGACCACAGGGTCCCTGCTCTGTAAGCTGTTAGATCACACGGGCGGTGCTACGATGACAGTTCACGGAACCCTGCTTCCCAATGGCCCTGGCCTTGGGGTCCCTGGGCGGTGCCAGCGGGTGAGCACCTGACTCGGTTTGGGCTCAGGTCGGGACCCACGTCAGGCTCCACACTCAGCACGGAGTCTGCTGAAGCCTCTCTCTCTCCCTCTGAAATAAATAAAACTTAAAAGAAAAGAAACGGCCCTATTCTCCTGGAGCTGACTGTCTGGGGAGGCAAAATGCAGGGACAGCACACACTGAGCCCACAGACTTACTGGAACACTGGGATGACTCCTTCCCCAGGAGTGTTTTATCACAAACGGAACACTGGAGAACCCCAGAGAAGGTTCCGGGGACAAACTGATGTCGGCTCGGTTTCTCTTTGTCTTTGGCATCCTTGCTTTTCGTCTTCGGATACAACAGCAACAGCCGTGTGGGGAGAAAGGAAGAGAGACAAACGCTGAGAGCCAAGGTACTTCCACAGGCCATACGACGCCTTGACATTCCCCGTCTGAACATAAGGCCTGCATGTGGAGGGACGCCGCGCACCCGCGAGTCCCGGCTGGGCGACAGCCGTGCTGCACTCCTAGAGACTCGGACCACACCCCGTAAGAAGGAGGGTCTTCCAGGACGTGTGTACTACATCTGAGACCACTGCGTCCAAGGGGAGACTACGCCGGGGACCGCAGAATGGAACCAGCTACGCGTAGACTCAACGGGCACAGGACTTTGATTACCTTAGATTTGTTCCGAGGGCTTGTCATCCTGTTCATGAGGAAGCTGAAGGTCCGGCTCACTTTGTATTTCTCAGACTCTGACTTGGCAGGTATGATGTATTTATCCCATTCTTCCTCTTGAATCCTACAAAACAGAATCTGTGATCACAGCTTATCAGGACTTAAAGAGGGGGAAAACAGTATATATACACACACACACACACACACACACACACACACTTTTTTTCGGGTTTTAAGGGTTATTCTGAAGATATCGAATCTATTAAAAATATTTCTTATAGACGGATAAAGGACGGATGGATGATAAAGCACCTATTTCACAATGTTCCTAGTTACAGACTCTAAGAGGTATTCAGTATATAACTTCTTCAACTTTGCTGTATACTTCCAATTTTTCACAATACTAGGGGGGCACCTGGTGGCTCAGTGGTGCAGCATCTCCTTTTGGCTCAGGGTGTGACCCTGGGGTCCCGAGATCGAGTCCCGCATCGGGCTCCCTGCATGGAGCCTGCTCTTCCCTCTGCCTGTGTCTCTGCCTCTCTCTGTGTCTCTCATGAACAAATAAATAAAATCTTTTAAAAAATACAATACTAGGGAAATAAAGGACTTAAATGTTACTCTGCAAACACTCATCTCCATATTGACTATGCCAACAGAAACTTCCTAGGGCACAGGGAAGCCAAATAGGCAGTAATAGGAAACTGGATTTTATTTACTTTGGGAACATAGAGATAATACGCAGAAGACAGACATTTCCTTTGATAACACAGCTTGAGAAACCAACGGCCTGTCTCTTGGTTCAGTCTCTCCCACTCAGTCGAGGGTATTTGTAATCTGAGACTCCCTCGGTTGTACGAGAGAGAAGGTGGTGGATATGCGTCCATAATAAAAGGCCCACTAAGGATAATGGTATCCAATCTGTGAACACACTGAATATCATTAATGCTCCCCTAGGCCATATAATCATTCTTCAGAAAAAAAAAAGTCCCATGTACAGAAAGTTCTATTTCCTCTGAAACTGACTCTGACCAGTCTTATATTTCTAATATTACTATAGAGAGATAGAGATAGAGAGAGATAGAGAGAGATAGAGATAGATAGAGATAGAGATAGAGATAGAGATAGAGATAGAGATAGAGACAGAGATAGATCAACCAAATATCATGTAAAACCAGGGAACACTTCTATGGGACATGCTATAACCAAAGTCTCTCCCACCCCCCAAATTTCTCATTCATTCGCATTAGTGGGTAACACATTCATCTCTGGGATATACTTTCCAAAAGCTATCCTATTACTGACATGCGCCAAAATATAGGATCACATTTTGCGACAGCGAGTCCAATAACAAATTCTAGGATGTCAGCTTTTCTCATCGGATTAATGACAGGCTGAGACTCAGTTATTTCTAAGGCCCCTTCCCATGCTTAACTATAACATGTGCTCCCCTGAGACATATTAAATGAAACTTTGAGTTATTTATTTATATTAGATATAGATGATTACTATAGTCATTTATGCTAGGTAATGGAACACGTTAGTTATTCATGTTCAAACCAAACCCATGGATGCATTTAGGAAACATGATAAATGGTTTCAGAAGTGCCTCAAGTCATGAAGATCAAAAGGCATAGGCAGGGCACAGAATGTCCTACTAACTCGAGTTCTGCACAATAAGTGAAACTGGGTTTGCTACTTAGACAAAACAGTTCAAAAAGCCAGAAAGGAAGGAGGGTGGATGGACTTGAAGATACCCCAGACTACTAGAGTGACAAACAAAAACAAAAAAACTTACACCCTGTTTCCATTCTACTTCTAAAACCACCTCCTGAGATAACTGACTAGTTAATATATTTATAAATTTCCATACCTCTTGTTTCTTAAGCACCCTAATTTGCAGGACTCATGACATTATTCAAGAGACTCACTTTTGGAATGGAGGGGACAAAGCACATTTGAGGCCTTAGAAAGAAGGATCTTTGGAACATCTCTTGTGACCACGCCGAGTGCCTTCCAACGTCTACCATAAGAACAATCTGGTGAAGAGACCTCAGCCATGGGGTTGAAGAATGCTAAGAGCAGTATGGATTGTGAGGTCAAGAAGTCCTCCCATTACCTGCCTCCCAGCAGAAATACAACTCTAATTTCTTAAATATTTTTTTTAAATAAAAAATATTTGAGAGGAAGTGCAAGAGAGCATGAGAGCTCAAGTGCAGGGAGGGGCAGAGGGCTAGGATCTCAAGCAGACTCCCCAGGGAGCACATCAACCGACCCACGACCACGGCTGGATCTCACGACCCTGCGATCCTGACCTTAGCCGAAATCAAGAGTTGGAGTTTCAGCTGACTGAGCCACCCAGAAGCCCCTCTACTCTTTTTAATAAAAGAAAATTCTGTTTATCCGACTCTGTTCCCAATTCCCCACACTATGGAAGGCCATATCAAAAACAGTGTTTCAGTTTTCATTTAAAATCTTTGAATGTGCTACGTTTTCATATACCTCATATATGACTACACAATGACATAAAATTATACCACTCACTCTTTAGACTCGACGGTGGAGAAGACCTGAGACATGACCTTTAAGTAAACAAAGTACTGAAATACTCCATACTAAAAACTAAGAATAGCCATCCTACATGGTAGAAATGTGAGCCTCCTGGACGTGATCCAAATGTATCATGAGAACGAATAACACAGCATAACCTCTGCGCAAATGGGCAAGGCTGGTTGATTCCATGTTTCAAATCTCACGATGCTATATTCACTGAGACAACCATCAGTTACGTTAGGGGAGAACCAAGAAGGGGAAAATCCCCAACTGATTTCACAAGAGACTTTAAAAAGCTTTTCAATTTATAGGAATCTGGGGGAAAAAATTAAACCCTTCTCAAATCCCAGAACAAGACGCTTCATTTCTATTATTGACTTGATGACCAATGAAATCACCCACAATAAAGTCTTACAAACCCCATTCCTCAGAGATTCTTATGACACTACCTTTTCAATAAAGACATTTTAAGTGTCTTAAGAATATAGAGCCTTCTCATCTTAATCTTTAAACTATAATATCTGTGGCTTATTTTTGGAAGAACTGAACATCTAAGTGTTAAAAGGAATTCCCAAAGACAGAACATGAGAGACTCCTAACTGTGGGAAACAAACTAGGGGTGGTGGAAGGGGAGGTGGGCGGGGCGTGGGGGTGACTGGGTGACGGGCACTGAGGGGGGCACTTGATGGGATGAGCACTGGGTGTTATTCTATATGTTGGCAAATTGAACACCAATAAAAAATAAATATAAAATAAAAAATAAAATAATAAAATAAAGTAAATAAAATAAAATAAAACAAAAAATAAAATAAAATAAAATAAAATAAAATAAAATAAAATAAAAGGAATTCCCAAAATCCAAACTGAAAATTGACACAATGAGAATTTTTTGGCTATTCAGATGCTCAGATTTAAAAAATTTATATATCAAGTAATAAATGTAATACATTTAAGACAGATGGTGTCAATTACATAACAGTCATCCCATATAATCATGAAGAAGTTGGTACAACCTGAAACTACTATGACAACATACGTTAACTAACTGGACTTCAAATAAAAACTTTAAAAAAAAGAATTATAGGGACACCGGGTGGCTCAGGGGTTTAGCGCCGTCTTCAGCCCAGGGCGTGATCCTGGGGTCCCAGGATCGAGTCCCATGTCAGGCTCCCCGCATGGAGCCTGCTTCTCTGTGTCTCTCTCATGAATAAATAAATAAAATAAATGTTTTTATATACTTATAATGAAAATATGAAACTGTACTTGTCAGCTACTGTATAAAGTAACAATTTTGGAAAGTTTAGTACTACTATATTTTGTACTTAAAAAAAGAGCTGATACAGCGGAATTGTCTACTCCTGCAGAAAAGATCCTAAAAAGTCTGGAGCGAGCCCCCTTTCACCCATTAGCGTTCTTTCCCAGAAACTAAGTGATAGGAAACAAATAAGAGAATTCCAAAGAAGGCGGATCCCTCACGTAAGTGCAACATGACCGAAGCAAAGCCTTCGCAATGACCAGGGGTTGCGCTGGAGCAGCCAGTAAGGTATGGGGCAGACTAAGTGGGGTGAAGGATCTACTCTACTGGATACACCAGGGGATATGACTTAGGAAAGATGCTTTCAAGATGCAGACCGACACACACCAAAGGAGAGAAAATAAGCACTAAGAAAGGGATACTCCCTACACGTACCATCCAAGTTAAAATAGTTGGTTAGATAACCAACTATGACGCTGGCTTTTTTAGTCTTAAGTCCCTCTCCTAATGGAGAATAAATATTTTTTATTTAAAAAAAAAAAAATCTGGGCAGCCTGGGTGGCTCAGTGGTTTAGCGCCACCTTCAGCCCAGGGCCTGATCCTGGAGACCCAGGATCGAGTCCCGCATCAGGCTCCCTGCATGGAGCCTGCTTCTCCCTCTGCCTGTGTGTCTTTCTCTCTCTCTCATTAATAAATAAATAAAATCTTAAAAAAAAATTAAAAAAATAAAATAAAATAAAAAATCTGGGCAGCCCCAGTGGCGCAGCGGTTTAGCACCGCCTGCAGCCCAGGGCGTGATCCTGGAGACCCTGGATCGAGTCCCGTGTCGGGCTTCCTGCATGGAGCCTGCTTCTCCCTCTGCCTGGGTCTCTCTGCCCCTCTCTCTCTCTCTCTCTCTCTGAATGAATAAATAAATAAATCTTTAAAATTATGAATAAATAAATAAATCTTTAAAAAAATAAATAAATAAAAAATAAAATCTTTACATCAGTCCATTACTTCTTTGCTAGTTAAAAAGATGACAAGGAGACGACTTAACCAAAATGATAACCAAGAGGGAGATCAAATTCCACGACTGAGTAAACTGCGTAAATGAGGTAATAAACATAAATTGTACTGGATGTAAATGTACAAACATCCAGTGGGTCAGTTATTGCTGCGTTTGCTGTCATCACTGTCCCCATCACAGCTACATCCTCTCCACCACCATCCTATCATTAAAGGGCATTCCTACTCTTCCTGCTTGTATCATCTGAAAATTTCTATTCTGGTCTCAAAAATAAAAAAAAATAGGAATGAACAAATGGAGGCTTTTTCTTAGCAAGACTTTTAAGATTTCTTTCCTTTTTTGGGGGGCGGGAAGGGTAGTGAGAAGGGGGGGAGCGGATCTTAAGCAGACCCCTGCTGAGCGTGGAAACGCACATGGGGCTCAATGGCAGGACCCTGAGATCATGACCTGAGCAGAAGTCAAGAGTCAGACACTTAATCAGCTGAGCCACTCAGGCGCCCCCATTTTTCCCTAAAATCTAAAACAGCACAGTCCACCTTGATATATATATTAAAACGTTCCAAAGTTTCAGCATTACTGTCCCCCCTGTTAAAGTCATTTCCCTCTTTCTCACTGGTCCCTTTTACGCCAAATACTCATGCCATTGCTGGCCCCCCAGGCGGCCTCCCAGTGCGGCCTCAGGGCAGCTCCTCGGCCGGGAGCTCCCTCAGCAGGCTCGGCTCGCAACCCAACAGGCCATGAGGAGCCACGGCAGAGGGCGGGTGCCCGTGCGTGTGACCCCCGGGCTCCGGCCCACGGCAACACCTTCAGAGAGCCCAGACCTTGTGGCGCCGCGACCCCCGCTCGGTGCACCTGGAGGTGCCTGTCTCTGGAACTGCCCCGGGAACACCCCACCGCCGGGCCCCCAGGCCTGAGGCCTGCACGTGTGGGGACCTGCTGGGGCGGCCGAGTGTGCAGGCGGCTCGTTGCACAGAACCCTCCCACGGCCCACCGGTAGCTCTCAGAATTCACGCGCACACATTGTTCAAAGGCAGCAAGCAGCCCCGGACCGGGACGGTTACGGTACCTCCTCTCCCTGGTGGGCTCCGGGAAGCCGAAGGCTCTTTGCTCTGCAAGACACAGAACGGGACAGTGAAGACACAGTCACGCGTACGGCAGCGACGCACACGCCCAACCGTATTTCACCACCGTTCCCGCCACCGGTTGGGACATAATGAGAAAACAAGCCCTTTGGTGTCAGCGGGATGCTGCTCTGGGGGTGTCCCCGGCGCTCATTCGGGGAGCTCTGCAGCGCAGACACGACTCTGTCCCCAGGGCGGTCCCCACGAGCGGACGGGCGAAGCCAGTTTGCACGGGGCAGTGTGGCAGACAAGGGAGGGGCAGAGCTCATAAGCACACACTCCCTAAACCGCGTCATTACCGGGACTCAGGCTCCTGCTACCTCGTGGGCAACAACAACAGATGTGCTCCGGGGCATCTATAGGATTTTACTGCCACCGCGAAACACTCCTCAAGCTAAGCCACAAGCACACGTCATTACGCTCGTTGTAAACGTGCTGAGGCCGCAGGACGCTGAGCCAGCCACGTACGTGTCCCAGACAACCAAGCCGATGAAATAATGGGAACAGGCTCGGTCACTGACAAAGGCTAACAGGAGCCCGGCGGACAGGGCGTGACTGTTTTCAAGAGTACATTCACTTCACCCCCCAAATTCTCTAAAGTAGAGCGCTTTGGTCCTTTCTGGTGAGGTTATAATTGTCGCCAATATTCCTGTCTATCTAAACACACCACCTACCAAAGGGAATTACAGGATAGGATTTCGTTTTGTCTATACAAGCATCTTATTTGGTTGCCTCACTATTGTACTCTTCGCCCCAAAAGGAGCATAAGAACCAATAATGAGTAACCTCTTGGAAGGGACCAAGATGAAAAAAGAACATCGCAAGGGCCGAAACACTATCCTGTCTTTGTGTATCCGCAGTACAGCTTGTCATCAGGGGCTTCCAATTGGGGGCGAAACGAGACATCGAGTCTGTCCAAATAGAGAAAATTTTTAGGACTATTCCAGACTCATCAAGAGAGAACTTGGGGGTAATGTAAATGTCAATTTTCCTCTGATTGATCTAAATGACCTACACAGTGAAACATCATGTCTTTGAACTAGTCAAGCTTTCACTCCTGTGCTTTGATCACACACGGAGTTAAAATCATTCCTTCTTCTTTGAGAGGTAATTTATTCTTCAAGTACCTATGGTTTACCTGCTGGAATCCCTATACATTGACTATGTGGCTTCAAACTACATTGCCTGTTTGTGATTCTTACCTTCTGGAGACCAACTTTCATTGAGAGAGCCCTAGTTTTTTTGTTTTGTTTTGTTTTTTATTTATTTATTTTTATTTATTTATTTTAGAGCCCTAGTTTTAAATATACTGTCTAAAGGTATAAAATTTTATTAACCGAAAAAAGAATTGATGTCAGTTTTCTATTCTAACTCACATGCAAATATTTAAGGATTGTATGTAAGGCAGATGCCCTTCCTGATTCATGAAAGAATTCATAAATCAGGGCTCCTTTCCCTTATAAACAATCAGTTCCCTCTCAGTCTGGCCAACAACTTCAAACTTCTCAGCTGACTTTGAAAACCAGTCATAGGGCAGCCCCAGTGGCGCAGCAGTTTAGCGCTGCCTGCAGCCCAGGGCGTGATCTGGAGACCCTGGATCAAGTCCCACGTCAGGCTGTCTGTATGATGCCTGCTTCTCCCTCTGCCTGTGTCTCTGCCTCTCTGTCTATGAATAAATAAATAAAATCTTAAAAAAAAAAAAAAAACAGTCATACTGGGCAGCCTGGTGTGGCTCAGTGGTTTAGCACCATCTTCAGCCCAGGGCGTGACCCTGTGGTCCCAGGATTGGGTCCCAAGATTGAGTCCTATGTCAGGCTCCCTGCATGGAGCCTGCTTCTCCCTCTGCCTGTGTCTCTGCCTCCCTCTCTCTCCTCTTTGTGTTTCTCATGAATAAATATATAAAATATTTTTTTAAAAAGTCATACTATAGATGTAATGGCACAGCTGCCATTTTGCACAAAACAAAGACTTAGAAGCATTTTCTATATAGTTACAGTATGAAGTTAGTTCTCCATCTAGAACCTTCAGTGAAAACATGTCAACCTCTCATTAAAACGAATCCCAAGGCCAGCCCGGGTGGCTCAGTGGTTTAGCGCTGCCTTCAGCCCAGCTCCAGTGGTCCTGGAGACCCGGGATGGAGTCCCACGTCGGGCTCCCTGCATGGAGCCTGCTTCTCCCTCTGCCTGTCTCTCTCTCTCTCTCTCTGTCGCTCATGGATAAATAAATAAAATCTTTTAAAATAATGGTCTGGAAAAGATCTGAATATTCTCAAAAAAATAAAAGGAATCTCAACCTAATATAAATATTATACGATCATTACAATCCATCTTTTTCCTGTCCTCTCAAGGTGGCTGTTATCTTCTCTTTCTCTTGGTCATTTTCTCCATCTTCTCATTCCAAATATTAAAACTGACATTTATCATCAGTCTTGTTTTCTCCACTTTCAGTAATGATTCCCAGAAAGATGAAAAAAACAAAAACACAAAAGAACACCAAGCACTTGTTGTGTGCTCTATGTATCCTGTCTAGTACATTCATTCAACAAATAATCATTGAACATCTCCCACATGTAAGTCATTGTTTTAGAATGGCAGTTCCAACCATAAAGAGTATGTTTTCACATGGCATGAAGATGTCAACAACAATGTAATAAAGAATACGTAAAAAAGAAAAGAAAGACACTTGTGAAATAAATTCTATTTTAAATATTCTACAACAGGGGTACTGGTCGTTATATATGGGCAAATTGAATTTAAATAAAATATTTTTAAAAACAATATTTTACAATGGGAAACTAAGAATACTCAGGCACATCTCACTTTTCGAGTCTCTTAAGACCTTTAAGAGTAATATACAAATGAGGCATTAAGATACTGACATTTTATTCTAATGCTTTGTATCACAGGTTGACATGAATTCCACCAAATATGCCTTTATACGTAGTTACTACATAATATGTTATGTAGAGAAATACTTTTGTTTCAAAACAGGGTAAAAAATGGGAGTCGTGGGGATCCCCGGGTGGCTCAGTGGTTGTGCATCTGCCTTCAGCCCAGGGCGGGATCCTGGAGTCCCGGGATCGAGTCCTGCATCGGGCTCCCTGCATGGAGCCTGCTTCTCCCTCTGCCTGTGTCTCTGCCTCTCACTCTGTGTGTTTCATGAATAAATAAATAAAATCTTTAAAAAAAAAAAACAGTGGTGGGGGGGTTGTGGCCGAAAGGGGCTACAAGGGCAGCTCCTCTCTGTGGCCCGTAATTATTCTTTTTTTAAATTTGAATTCAGTTTTGAAAACTTGTCAAGCTTATGCTTATGATGTGCACCCTTTTCTGAAGGTGATCAATTAAAATTTTACCGTATCACAGTTTCATTTTGATCGTTTACATTGCCATAAAGAATGTTGAGATAGGTTTACTGATGTTTCAACTCTTTTCTTTTACTGCAACTCTCTTAAGTCCCTTGCTGAATACAAAAAGGGAAAAATCTATTTTGCAATGCTTTGCCTTTTAGTTAGATTTCAGCAATTCATACATAGGGCAAAGTAGTTTTTTAAAAAAATTTACTTATAATCCTCTAAAGCTCTCATAATAAAGAACCTAGAATAAATTCTAGTTTACATTATCCTTGAGAAAAACATTTCATTCAAAGAATAAAGCAACAACTTTGTACCTATTTGCATTTTCATCAAAATGAAATCTAATACTTGACTAATATGAGAAAAGGATTTTGCTAAGTATAGAAAAATCAGTAATAAAAATGGAGCTGAAAATTCTTGCCTGCTGCTTTTGTGCATCTTATATACTTTCACTAATTGAGAATCTGCTCTGGAATAGAATTCTCTCAAAGTCAAATGGTAAAGAACGCTTACCTTCACCAGAATTGCACACTGTGAAATCACGCACCAATCGAGTTTTTCCTAAAGAAATTTTGGGTGATGAGCAGGAATAAGAACGTGAGCGGACTCCAGGAAGCAATGATTCCTACAAGAAATGATAACAAGGTTTTTGAAAAATTCTACAGAGGACCTGAAAGTATATGCTCACCGTGATTGTTATGGAATCAGCATCTCTGTAAAGATTCAATGTGAATATTTCTGATGTAATCTCATTATTTGTTTTTGTTCATCAGAAGTTTTAAAGTTTTATGCCTTTTCAACACTTCAGTAAACTTGAGCTTCCCGCCCCATGTATACTTTAAAATGTGATTATGACATTCTAATCGAGTTGGTTAAAAGTAAAAAATTAAGTCAAAAGATTTTTTTGCTCTGCATATTCAATGGAGTCACTTTTTTTCACCTGAGTTGTCAGGGGGTTTTTTTTTGTTGTTATTTTACACTGTACTATCCAAGCAAAATTCCATATTAATTGTTATCTTTTTATTTCATAATTATTAGAAGGTAGACGAATAGCCACTTATAGGAGTTTTTTTTTTTTTTAACTTCAAGACAGCTATTTGAATTTATAATGTTAGCTGCAGCCTCTCAAGAAGAATGCAACAGGTCAATGTACAATTTCTCCCGGTCTGTGCCCATCTTTCAAAAAAAGCCTTCCATCTAGCACTTCCTGAGATGATACCTGAATATCACTGATTTATGTATCTTTTATTGTCTTTTAAGTGACCTCCTATTGTTGCTATTTTCCCAGTCACGCACTATTTCTATTATTATATTTGCAACATACATGACAATGCAAGACAGCACAATAATTAAAACATGGTTATTTTACATGTTCTGGAAAATTTAAATGAGCGTGCAACAGAACATCAGTAAAGCCGTTTATGGTACCCGACCCTCATCCAACAGGGACCTGGTGGCCTTAGGATTAATCTCACTCATCTGTTCTTAAAATATCAGAGTTAAGATAGAGTAATACAAAATCTGTAATTCAAATTAAGCCATCGGCAACTGTCCTTCACAAGCACACTAGTAGCTTCTATTCTCCCTCAGTGAAAACGTTGTTTCCCTAAGCCCATTGGTTTAGTTAACAGGCCTGCAGCAGAGTTAAAAACAGAAGCCTGCCCCTGTTTCAAAGGGTCCTGGGCCTTGGCTCCTGAGTGTCTTACTGGGGAGGGCCCACTGGTTCTTGACATCGGACACCAGGAGCTGCCCTATACCCGTAACGGTGACGAGGCCCAAAGGGCCAGGGCCAAATGTCATCCTCTGCATTTAAGTCATGTATAGTACTTCTTTTTCATAACCACGGAACTTTGAAAATTAGCCAGAACTCTTTGGGAAAAAGTTACACGGGGTAATCACAGAGGCGAGGCAAGATACATTTTAGAGGACGGAGTATTCCTCAAAGTGAACCACATGCACCTAACTCACAAAGATTAAATTGCTTTTCCTTCCAAGTAATGAATTTTTTCCCAATTCCATTCAAAATGCAAAAGAACTATCTACATTAACAACCATACCCATATTCTAGGATCCAGAAAGGGCATGTGACATTCAGGTTCCAAAGACCATGACTACTCTACAGCCCTCAGAGCTGAGGGGTAGGCTTCAGTAGAAGGCCTGGTGATACTGAATCTATCACCAAGGGTGGGCAACCTGGACAAGATGTCTAAGCTCTGCAGGGCCTCATTTGCTGGAAGATTAAAATGGTACTAACATCCTAGGTAAGAGAAAACCATGCATTTCGTACATAACTCACGTCTTGTGTACTGCAAAGGATATTACAAAAATAAAACATTATCATGACCATCAGATGTTCACAGTAAGAGAAGTCTGGGCACAGCACACATTGTTTCACAGGGGTAAACTCAGTTTCAAAAGAAAACGAGTGGACAAGAGAAATCAAAAAGGAAGAAAACATGTACCGACCCAAAAAGGCTTTGTCTGCAAGGATGGAAGAGTTCATTCTTTAAAAACAAACAAACAAACAAACAAACAAACAAACAAACAAAACCCAAAAACTTCAATGTGAAAATGCCTATAGGAGAAAAGTCCTCTCCTATGGAAAAGTCCTCTCCTATGGACCTTGTGCATAGGTCTCCTATGGAAAAACTGACGAAGTTTATACTGTCTCACATCAGTTCGGGCAGCCAGGAATGCTCAACAAATGACACCTATGCCTTTGTAATATTACTTAATTTACCTGATGACCTGAGCCAGGTAAAAATGTATGTGAACAAAACAAGTGTGACCGCTTAAACCCGCTCCATACTGCCAGTTTTTCTCCCTTTGCTTAAGGGATGCCAACAGAAATCATTATATAGAACAGTAAAAATTTCAGAGTATGTGAAAGATGTGCTGATGATGGATTAATAAAACATAAACCAGCCATTCTAAGGACCATATAAATTAAACAGAGTGGGAGAGATTAAAAAGACAATCAGACAGCTCCTGAGTCTTCCCCACCCCCCCCCCCAAAAAAAATACTAGTTCACACACGTGACTGAAACATGAGTTGCCCTTTGGATAGAGATGACCTGCTTTAGATAACATAGCTTTTATGCTCACAATAAACCACATTAATACTAATAAGAATACCTTCAACTGCAGGCTACTTGATAAAGAAAGCGACTCTGTCCTGGAGATACTAAAATCAGGTTCGGTGGCGGTCTCGAAGGAGTCCAGCTCATCCCCACTGGGAATGCCAGTCCTTGAGGAACTCTGAGACGCTGGCGTGTAGCAGATGTGTGACCGCTCAGAATGCCCTTCCCCTTCGCTGTCGGCATCCAAGGCATCCAGGCTGGAGCTAAGACACGGAGGAAGTAAGTAAATAATCAAGTCAGCCAACTGGCTTAGTTCTGGCTTCCGTTTCTCTCAATTCAAATCCTGTCCTTCTGTATGTTGACAAATTGAACACCAAAAAAAAAATAAATTTATTAAAAAAAAAAAACCTTGTCTTTGGCAGAAGGGTGCAATGGATACTCATTTAAAATGAGTAAAAAAAAATTCACATCTAAGAGATTTCCACTTTTTTTCTCCCCAAGTCTCCCTCTTTTTAAATAAAATGTTTTGTCTCCCCAGCCGAACATCTCCCACCTAGCAAAAGCCATCTCGATTACTCTAAGAAACAAAACCTGGCGCAAGTTAGTACTATTTGTTTTGTAAATGTAATTATCACAGGCCCTAAATAGTTATCCTTCAAATATGAAAATTGTGCAAGAAACAGAACCGCAGGGTTGTTTGGGAGGCCTCTGGGGGGCGGCACAGGAAGATCTGCAGCGCAGCCGGCGAGGCACGTTCAAGGACAGACCGCAAGGTCTCACCTCAGAGTGGATGGCAAGACAGGAGTCAACCTGAGTCAACTGGGGTCCCACATGTGTCACGTCAGGTTAGCACGTTTAGAGATTTTAGGTGAGCGATCCGCCTCAGAAACGGGGAGCGGTTCTCAACTACTGCTTCTCTCTCCTAATTTAACTCTAATAACCATGAAATTGAAAGGAAAGAAAGTGATCTTCCCCATTCCTGGCTCATTCCATTAACATTTACATTTTAAGCCCCTCCAACTCTGAGGTCAAGAGCTTTCCCCAGCATGTTAACACTCAATGCGTTTTTCTTTCACGGTTGCAGTTCTAGAGTTAAAGATTACCAGCAACACAATGAAACCATCTTGATTATGAAAAAGGAAGCAGAAAATGAAACTGAATTAACCCATTGTGGTTCTTTTTCTTAAAAGTCCATAAGGTCTTCGGTGCCCGCCAGAGTATCAATGTAATAAATGACAACGTTTGCCAAAGAGTCTCTACCATACGTGTCCCCAGTCCCAACACTCAGGATACACTCTCTCATCCTGAACTCCTTATCGCATGGGCCCGCTTGGGCACCAGCCAGTCCAGAAGTGAAGGCCACACCTGGCATCACTGAGGATCTCCAAAGCAGGGTCCTTCTCCTTTCAGAACCCATAGAGAGACTGCTCCTTGGCACTGAGCAGAGAACAAGCTGGAGGCAGACGTCACACTTTAACACATAAATGTTGAAATCCATGAAATTATTTCTCATTAAAAAGAAAAAAAAATCAGAGCTTCGTGTGAAGACACACTTCCTGGCAAATGCCGCTGCTCTGAATGTGACAGCGACGTAGTTGGAGACATTCTAAGGTGCTCTGTAGTTTCCTTAATTCGATCATAGTCTTTGTGTAGCCAGAGCCCTTGGGGGATGCGGGTGGGGGGTCAGAGGTCTGCTGATACACCTTGGGCCTCTGCATTTGTCTTTTAACTTGTGATTTCTGTGTTAATAAACATTAGTCCAAATGGTTGGCTGCCGCCATCATATCCTAACTTAACAGGAGCCTTTCAGCCATGTATAGCATTTCTCCGTCACTGTGAGCACATGCTACAAGTAGTAGTGATTTTTATTTTATTCTGCACACCATCCAATAAAACATTTTTTTTTTTTTTAAGATTTTAGTTTTAAGCAATCTCTACACCCAACGGGACTCGAACGCACAACCTGAGATCAAAAGTCACATGCTCGACCAAATGAGTCAGCCAGGAGCCCCTAAAACATTTGCTTTTTGTACTGATTTAAATTGGGCTACTACCTGTCCTCCTTAAGCTATTAAGCAATTTGGTATCATAAACCATATTCTTCAGGATTACTTCTCAGTTCTTATTTTACAATACCATTTTTCAAAATCCCATTAGTGAAATATATGAAATCAATTGTAGGCTGTGACCAAAACTTTCTTTTAAAATAGTACAGAATAGAAAATATCAGAGTACATTCCCCATGTTATTTCATAAAACATCCATTTAAATTCCTGTGTATTTTATGTGGCAGGGGGTCGTGGTGTAATAGGCATTTCTTACTGCGGATGTTGGTAAAACAAAAAAGATCTTCAAAATTTAAGTTTTAGAATGAAACAAGCTCTTCTATCACCTCATTTGTTGTTGTTGTGCAGTTTAAACATTGCATTATTTTTCCCCTTGTGGCTTCTCAAAACAGCTAAGTTTTAGTAACAGACGGTTACCTTTGTACATATTTTACTTTCACCATAATGTTTTAAGTATTAGAAAATTTAGGGCTTAGGTGTCTGTGTTCACCTCGGTTTTTATTGTGTGCTCCCAAATCTCTCTTTCGTGAGAAGTTTCCACCCTGAATTCAGCCTATTATTCATTTTAGTGCGATAGGTACATTTCCCATTGAGCTCATGGTCAACCGTGTTACACGCTCCTGGCCCGGTACCCACTGAAGGAAGAGTCCCTCTGCCGTCCTGGGGCCAAAATGGGACTTTCTTGGGGATCGTAAGTCCTTCATCCTCATTCCTACATTTTTTCAGAGGAGACAGCACATCTCTATTAGAGAATGCCAAATTATTTTCCAAAGTTCTTACACAATGTTCACTCGATCAACAGTATACAAGTGCTTCCACTGTATACATTTTCACTAAAATATGGTAACTTTAAAATTTTTGCCTACCTAGCAAGTGTAAAATGTTCTCCCATAGTGGTTTTCCTCTTATTCTACTTTGGTCAGTTTTCATAAGTGTCTTATTTTCAAGCTAAAGATTGTAGGAATCTAAAAGGGGGCAATGTTTTTGATGTAGAGATAACAGTGGCAGGGGCGACAAATAGAATTTTGCAAGTCCAGCTCGCGGACAAGGTTCTTTGATCTTCTACTTCTCCTCCAGAATATAATACCTTACCTTCTTTTCTTCAGGAGACTTTGTTCCTTCTCAAATCCATGAAGACCAAAGGAAAGATCAAAATTGGAAGCATATGAACTAGATGGTGATGGGAAGGACTGCTGAGCTTCGGTATCTGAGATCACTTCCTTGTTCTCACTTAGTGGGTATTTCCCATGGCTGGTTTCAGCAGCAAGGATATGCTCGCAGTTCTGAGGCCCCAGAGTAGAACCCATGGATTCAGCACAGGCGTCTGTAGAGATTCCTTCTAAATTGATGTAGTTAATATCCAAATCGCCAACCTGGTAGTTGAAAGAAAAATATTTGCTGAGCAAACGAGCAGGAAAGATTGGCTGAACTGAGAATAAATTTCTCCCCGTTGAACAACCTTCCACCTTATTTACCTTGTTTTGTTCATTCTTGTTTTGCTTTATGTAAGCAGGGAATTCTTACATGACGTTTGTGTTCATTTGGCTGCTGTCCCATAATTCATAAAAGGAAGATGACCAGTGGAGTGTTTTATAAAGTTGTTCTTTACTACGAAACCCAAACCAGACTACGTTTTTAAGATTTTGTGAGCCACTGACTCAAAAAAGGGGATGTATTTTAAAAACATGAGCATGTATACAATGGAATATTCCTCAGCCATTAGAAACGACAAATACCCACCATTTGCTTCCACGTGGATGGACCTGGAGGGTATTATGCTGAGTGAAATAAGTCAATCAGAGAAGGACAATCATCATATGGTCTCATTCATTTGGGGAATATAAAAAATAGTGAAAGGGAATAAAGGGGAAAGGAGAAAAATGAGTGGGAAATATCAGAAAGGGAGACAGACCATGAGAGACTCCTAACTCTGGGAAATGAACTAGGGGTGGTGGAAGGGGAGGTGGGTGGGGGTGGGGGTGAATGGGTGACGGGCACTGATGGGGGCACTTGATGGGATGAGCACTGGGTGTTATTCTATATGTTGGCAAATTGAACACCAATAAAAAATAAATTTGCAAAAATAAAATAAATAAAATAAAATAAAATAAAATAAAATAAAATAAAATAAATAAAATAAATAAAATAAAATAAAATAAAATAAAAAATAAAATAAAATAAAATAAAATAAAATAAAATAAAATAAAATAAAATAAAATAAAAACATGGGCAAAAAAAACAAAGAGTAGGCAGGTTTATTTAGAAAGTAACTCACAGGAATCTGGATAACCAAGGTAGTGGTGGCCACATAAACCTGAGTCTCAAAAAAGCCAAAACAAAACAAACTACAAATAAAGTAAGAATAAAACTACCTAAGATGACACTTAACTAGAAGACACAGAATGCCCCAAACTTCAAATTATCTGTAGATGAAAAAATCATGCATTTTATAATATAAAATAATAAAACTAACACCATACTTCAGGAAGCAACCTGTTATATTCCTGCCACAGGCCTGTGTATAGAATAAAAGTGGTCTGGAAAGTTCTACATGGCAGAGAAAACTGGAAGCTAATAGAGGGATGAAGACCTACCTAAAGTCATCTCTGGGAAGAGGAAGTGCAGCCTACACATGTGAAAGAGAGTCCTCGACCTAAGGAAAGGACTTGAAAGTATGAGTAACCTGAGGGGCAACCATCACAGGCATCACTGCTGAGGGAGAAGACAGTAATAAGAACAAGGATGTCGCTGTCTGGTGAGAGGGCAGCAAAGTGGGGAAAGAGGCAAAAGGGGAAAATGTAGAGCCCTAAATCTTCATCATCATCAGAACTCACTATGGCAGAAACAATCAAGGAATGCCCAACCGGTGGGTGAGAGTGGGCTAAGCAACAGGAGACACACACTCAAACTCTTCCCCCCTCCAGACACTACCTGAAAAAGGAGGTAGTAATTTCACTGCAAACAAACTTGATAAATCAAAGATAACATCCCCAGGAAGGGGACAAATTAGTTCCAGGTGCCTCGTGATACAAGGCACTGAGGACACAACCTCCCTTCTGTAATGTTCCTGCTAACCTGACAGCCTGAACCCAGCCCATGGGGAATTCTTAGACAACCCAGAACTGAAGGACATTCTAACAAAAACACACACAATCCTGCTCTGTATTCTTCAAAACTGTTGACACCCTAAGAGCCAAATACTAAGGGACCGTCACGAATTATAACAGATTCAAGAGATGAGACAACTGGATTTTCTTTCGCTGCAAAAATTATTGGGATGATTGGCTAAAATTGAGTGCGGTCTGCAAAGGGTTACTACTCTATTAATGGTGATTGTTTGATTTGGTAACTACGGGTGCTTAATAAGAGGATGACGAAGGTTTTTTAGGAAATATACCAGGAAAGACTGAGGGATAGAAGGGCACCAAATTCTCAATGTGCCTGAAATGGTTAATATTTATACACTTATTATTTTCATCATTTGCATATACAAAGACATACTTGCCCAGAGTGTATTTAAGCTAAAATATAGTAAAATATTAACATTTGAGGAATTTTGATAAAGAGTATGTATGTATTCTTTGTACTGAATTATAGAGGCTTGAAATGATGTCCAAATAAAATGGAATTTATTTTTCAAAGTAATTTATATGGCAGAGGCATTTTCAAAGCAGTTTCTACCATGTATATCTCCTCATTAGGTGGGCTGATAACTTTGAGGATTCATGGGAAACAGTATCTCAAACAAGCTAGCCATCTTTTCAGAGTTCTGTGCCAGGTTGAGGCAGAAGAAGGAAATTAGACAAGATTCTTCTCAAATACTGATAGCAATTATCTTAAGTGTGCAGAATTTGAGCTCCTTATATCATCCTTGCTACTCAAGTGGACACAGGAACAGTAAAAGAAATCCTATAAATCCTATAACTACACTACACGGACAGTGAACTCTGTGATTTGTATCCATACTTTTAGTCTTATTTCTGTTTTCATTGCACAAATTCAGCAATCCTCTGCTACATTTCAATTTATCAATCAGGCTGTTCAAGCTTTCTTGAAATGCATGCTTCACATTATTAAAGCAATACTTACCTCAAGATGGTCCTAAACAGAAATTGTATTCTAACTTCATCTTTGGGTGGGGAGGTCTTGCATGTTTAATGCATCTTAGAGCATAGTTATCCCCCGTAACACTGAGTCATGTACAATTTTAGCTACTTGGGGTAACTGGAAATACTTGCAGTATTCACTGAGGCTCAGAGCAAAGAGATAAGGACTCAAGGAGTATTTCATTTAAAACACTGAGAAAATACAGCAACCGTTGGAATCAGTGTGGTTAGAGCACAGCAAACTCGACGGCCCTGTATCTGCAAAGAATGTCCCCAGAACTCACAACTCATCCTAACCTCTGCTTCATGCTTATATCTATAAGTAGGGCTGGGTTGCCTGGGTGGCTCCATGGTTGAGCATCTGCCTTTGGCCCAGGGCGTGACCCGGGGGTCCTGGGATCGAGTCCCGCATCGGGCTCCCTGCATGGAGCCTGCTTCTCCCTCTGCCTGTGTCTCTGCCTATCTCTCTGTCTCTCATGGATAAATAAATAAAATCTTTAAAAATATATGCATAAGTAGAGCTAACATTCAGCTGCTTTATGCCAAAAAGACTATACGAGTTCTTTACGGCTGACATCCATTCTGATTGGTCCCTCTATCATTCTGATTATTGTCCCAATCCATGCCATGTATACATGCATTTGATGTAATAATGTTTTGAACACAAAAGGGAAAACCAAGATTTGTGACTCAAGGGGTGACAGTGAGACCTAGATAGTAAAGTTTCTATCACAGAAAATGTCTATAAGTAATAGAGTACAATATGTGCATACTAACAACAAAAAGAGTCATTTATTTATTTATTGCTCAGTAAGCATATATATGGTGCGTATTAAATGGGGATTAGGGTTGGAAGTCTGTGGATAAGGCAAAAATTTTGTTTTGCCAAAACTGCCCTTGAAAATCCCTAAAATCATCCATAAACTAGCATCCAGAGTATAGAAATCTTCATATATAAAGATATGTTTTATTTTTTTATAAGTATTAAAACCTGAGAATCACTGAGCTAGAGAAAATGAAGGATCAATCTACATACCAACGCACGGGCAAACTGCAAGCCTCTACGAGACCTAACCCCCAAATCTCCATCAGAGACTAGTGGGGCGTTCTAAAGGGCTCCAATTCCCTATCGGATGACAACATTCTCTTAATACTAAAGCTCTATGACCTTACTATATGCTAATAGGTGTGTTACAAGGATCGAAGGAGCAATTTATACGACAGCATTATGTGGGGCTGGCATCAAGCTGTTTATCCCGTTAGCTGAATTTGAATACAAATATTACCTAATTACGTGGTATGCACACCGTTTTCTTGAAAAGCTGTAGAGAAGATATTAGCTTCCCAACTGTCATTTTCTATTTCAGCTCCAAGCAAGACCTCTCATGCTCTTCTCATGAGACATGGTCTCAAGACCCCTCCCTCCAGCTCTTCTTGGTGGGGTAACACGTGCTGTGCACGATAAGGAGATCTCAGGGAAAGGGTCCTAAGAGGCGCCAGTGAAGCATCACCAAGGCCTCCCTTAGGCTGAAATTCTCAGAGCAACACACCGATGCTGAATATAGTTCCCACATACTCAGGTTTTGTTTTTTTGTTTTTTTTTTTTAATATTTATTTATTTATTTATTTATTTATCATACTCAGGTTTGGAAAGAGAGCAAGGTGGCTCTGAAGCCACCAGTCATGCCTTACCTGGTCAATCACCATACAGTTGGCGTAAACTTCATCATCACCATTCAGCACATCAGAGAGCCGGCCTGCAGCAAAGAACTCTGGGGGATGCTTAGGTTTTTTGAAGACCTCAAAAGAGTGATCTAGAGGAAAAACGAAAAAAAGACAGAAAAAAACAGACAGAATTTATTTTATACTCTACCTTTTTTTTTTTTTTTTAGATTTTATTTATTTGAGAGAGAGATTGAGAGAACAAGATGGGGGAGGGACAGAGGAAGAGGGAGAAGCAGACTCCCCGCTGAACAGAGAGCCCACCATGGAGCTCCATCCCAGGACCCCGGGATCATGAGCTGAGCTGAAAGCAGATGCCATCCAGGTACCCCCAAATCATTCCATTTCTGCTTTCAATTTCTAATGAAATTAAAATTCATTTCACTTTATCAATAACGTAGAAGCACAGGGGTATACTACAACCCTCAGGGTCCAGGCTCTATGCCCGAGACCCGAGACAGTGTGCAGTCGGGCAGTGCTGGAAGGGGATGCGTACTCTTACAGAGAACGTGGCTTCTATCTTAATTACAGAAGTGGTTTCTCTTGCTTCCACGTCCTCCACTTTGTTACAAACAGATGAGGAGGCTCAAAGTTGAGTCCCAAAGAGTTGAGGTGCTACGGTATTTGTAGGCAACAGAAAGTTGCAGGCAGTAAAACACAGTGGAGCCAGAATGGTGCCTCATTTCCTGTGACTTTGGCTCAATTACTTAATGAACCAATACCTTCACAGAGTTTCCTCATCATTAAAAGCAGATTTTCACCATGCTTTCCCTGTCCTTATGAGACAAATGAGAGTCAAATGAGCTCAACCATGTAAAGCACCAACTACACCCCTCGCATTTAGCAAGAGCTCGGTAAATACTGTTGCTGTTACTACATTTTCTTATTAACAGTTATTTCAAGGATGTTCAATGGGAAGTTACTGGTACTAACCATAAGATGTTATCAGTATTATTAATATCAGTATTAATACTACTTTAGTGTCATATTAATAATGATCAGTGTCCATAAATGACTCTAGTAGGATGGATTTGAAATCGTACTTGGAGCGAATGTCATCCTCCCTGACAAGTGCTCTCAAGAGGACACAAAAGGAATAGTGTTGCCTCTATTGTGTCAGAAACGGCCCTCATCTCGTCTTGTATCACGGCATAAAAGCCAGGTAAGCCCACGGGAGTGAATCAGACCAAGAAAGATTAGTAACTGCTGGGCTGCTGTACTACTGCTGGATGACATTATACAAGTCACAAAAATATATCAGTCATATGAATCAATGGCATCAGCTTCAGGCTCCATAGCTTAACCTAGCTGTTGGCCAGAGAACACCCCCAAAAATGAGATTTCATCAAGGTCCTCGATAAATACACAGTGTAAATGGAAACTATTTTCTTATACTCATGTCTTATTTTACGTTTTTATTCATATGGGTAGCACAATGACACACAAGGTCCAGGAACACAAGTATCACCTTTATGATCAATTTCTATACGTTTTCATCGTAATCACACAAAGTAAAAGCACCTTCTGAAGATTATCAATCAAGAACCCAACAAAATAAGAAATAAATAAATAAATAAATAAGAAAGAAAGAGAAAGAAAGAAAGAAAGAAAGAAAGAAAGAAAGAAAGAAAGAAAGAAAGAACCCAACAAAACACGTGTCATGTGTTCTGAGTAAAATATGTGCTTATATATTCTATACAATGTCTGAAAAACAGTCATAAATAACGGGACGTGGCTCTGTGATGCATGATTAGTCCAATTTAACTGCTCTACGATGTTTTAAGCTCGCATACCATAACACCCTGCATTTCTGCCATCACAGGCGGTTGGTTACCTGGACCACGTTGGGGTTTCATCTGTTTTCTGCATAATGCGATCAATGTTTTAGAAAATGATGTGATTCGTTAACAAAGATGGGTCCATAATCCCTTAGCTCTAATTCTGAAATCTAAAGAGCTCTGGAAAAATCAAAACTCTTCTTCATAAATTGGGTTCACAAACATGTTTGGGGCTAAAGGCGACCTGAACCCACATAGGCCATGTCTAGTTTTTATTTACCTCAGCCGGTGTGAATATTCATACATTTTGCTGCAGAAATATTACCATAATGGAGGACGGCACTGCCAGTCATATCGCAGGTAAGCATTATGCCAAAAAGATCTGAAAATTCTAAAACAAACCTAATCCCAGCGGTTTCAAACAAGACACTGGATCTCTGTAACATTACAGCAGATATTAGACCAACATTTCCCAAGCGTTGATCATTCCTGTACCAAATTCATAATTTTGTCCTTTTATTTGTTTTTAGATGGACTCACTTTTTTCTTTAAATGAATTGTAAAAGAGACACTTTATCCTCACTATACACAGAAATCCAGCATTCCCTGTCCAAATTGGAAGAGAATTACACAGATCAAACCAGTGAAACTGCCTTCTGACTGAACACAGGTGCCAATCAGAGCCAAGAGCCTGTGAGGGCCACTTGCTGATTGTCAGGAAGGGAGATTCGGAAAGACTGGAGAGATGGTAAAGACACAGTGGAACGAGATGGACTTTCTCCTTGAATCACCAGAAAGATTAAAAAAAAAAAAAAAAAAAAAAGGAAAGGAAAGGAAAGACCTGCCTCACCGTGTGATTCAATGTTGGGACATTGTTACTGTTACTGTCGGGACACCCGCTTCAAGATCGACGGTGCCCAGAAGAATCTACCCCACACTCCAGAAAAACGACCGAGACGATGGGTAATGACTCCACGGAGACCAACAATCTTGCTGGCAGCTGGGACGTGACTGAACAAAGTCACAAGACCGCAATGATGAAGGAAAAACCTCTGCCTCCTTTCTAGGGCTCTCGTCTATAACGTGCCGAGATTTTCTGGGTCACTCAGTGCAACAACTTATAAGATCAGTTCAAAAGCCTTTTTTAGTAAAATTCTAGAGCATTCATAGCCTCCACTGGCCAAAGGGACACCAAAGGATAATCGGATCTGCAAGCGAATGAGGACAAACAAACCCGAAGATGACAGATGCATCAGACCTCCTCACCTTTAATTACCTTCAACATCAGTCACTGCGGCTCCTGGGCTTCCAACCAGCAAAATGAGATTTAGGACAGAAAGAAAATAAGCCTTCAAAAATACTTCTAAATATTCACCAGCTACGGAAAGTGGCTAATTTCTCTTTGTCTCCGTCATTCAAAGAAAAAGAAAACAGAAATTCAAAGAAAAGCTATAATGGCTTCTTTAAACACACACACACACACACACACACACACACACACACAAAAAAAACTGGGACACCTGGGTGGCTCTGTGGTTGACTATCTGCCTTCTGCTCAGGTCATGGCCCTGGGTCCCAGGATCGAGTCCCACAACGGGCTCCCTGCACAGGGCCTGCTTCTCCCTCTGCCTGTGTCTCTGCTTCTCTCTCTCTCTCTCTCTCTCTCTCTCAGGCATAAACAAAATCTTAAAAAAAAAAAAAAACTAACTAATCCTTTCAAGATATAAGATAGATTTCATTACTTCCACATTAGTGGCAAATTAAGTGAAAGATGACTGCCAAAAAAAGAAAATCCTTCACATCCTTTATCAATAAACATATACAAATACGCAACAAGAAAATGAGCTCTTAGTCTTAAATGATGCTATTGCTTTTAAAATAGTTTTTCTTATCAAAAAATTGACTTTACAGTTCTGTTGGATGACATTTATTTTCAATAGGTGGTAGAGCCATATTTCTTTTTTTTTAAGATTTTATTTATTTATTCATGAGAGAGACAGAGAGAGAGGCAGAGGCACAGGCAGAGGGAGAAGCAGGCTCCCTGCAGGGAGCCTGATATAGGACTCGATCCCGGGACCCCGGGGTCACGGCCTGAGCCCCCAGGGCTGCCCAACTTGACATGGAGAGTAGAGAGTAGAGTAGGAGAGTAGAATACACGGAACATTCCACGTGCCACATGAAGAGCTTTTAAAATGGTGTCACTCTCTTCTTTCAGACTAAGATCACGTTAAGGAACTTCTGTGACGTCCATCCTCAAGACGGTAAACAAAAAAACAGTGAAAGCCCGGGAAAGATTTACCTCCAGGCCTCAAGGAGGAGATCTCGCCACATGGGAGGGGTTGTAGCAGAATCAAGGAAGAATGAAGTCAGACAATGAGAGACAGTGTCTCCCAAGAACAAAGGGAGGGTTTCAGAAGGTCTGACGTCCCAACACCCAACACGACGGTGACCTCGGGCCAGGTCCTTGAGAGGGTAAACAGCAGGGCCACAGCCTCTCTGCCCCCCCACCCCCACTCACGCCATGTGACCGAGGCCCAGGACTCCCTGAGGCCAAAACTCACACGGGCCTCAGGGCTGGACTGGACAGGAGTGGCCTTGGGGCCAAACTGGACTGTGGGGGGCCTTGGGGCCAGACAGGGCTGGCCTGTGGGGGGGCCCTCGGGATCAGATGGGGGGCGTGCTCAGCCTGACTGGCCGCATGGCAGGGACCGAGACCGGAGCGCAGTGCCTCCCACCCACGAGGAGGAGGGGAACTACTGGGGGGCCTCACTCTTCCCCCCGAGGGGGCGGGGGACCCTTGGCCCAGAGCCGCCTGGAGCCTCACTCCCTGGGTTCTGCTGAAATGCAGCCCCGCGTCCCCCTCCCAGACGCCGGCCCCCGCGGTGCCAGCCCTCGCCCGCCACGGGCAGCTCGCCTCAGCTGGGCCTGGCACTTTGTCTCTTTCGTTCATTCATTCACTCATTCATTCACTCAGTTGTGCTTTAAACCCAGCAGGCTCAGCGTATGGAGGGAGGAGTCAGGAGAACGAGCCCCGGACCGCAAGGGTTCAGGTCCCAGCACGTCTGGGGGTCAGCTCTCCCTGCTGGCCTCCAGGCCGGCTGCTGGCGCCGGTTCCCCTTGGCCTCCTGGACACCCCCCCTCCCCTTTTCCTCCCCTCCTCTCCCTCCCTCTCCCCTCCTCCTCCTCCCCTCTTCCTTCCTTCCCCTCTCCCTCCCCTCTCCTTTTCCCTTTCCCTTCTCCTCTCCCTCCCCTCCTTCCCCTCTCCCCTTCCCCCTCCCTCTCCCTCCCCCTTTCTCCTTCCTCCCCTCCCCTACCTTTCCCCTCCCTTCCCCCCTCCCCTCCCTTCCTCTACCCTTCCCCTCTCCCTCCACCCCCAGCCTTTCCTCCCCAGCACCTTCTTCCCAGCCACCTTCTCAACCTTAGCAGCCGCAGTGCTCCAGGAGCAATCCTCAAACTTCCCTTTCTCTCTCCCACCCCACCCCTGCAGCCTCCAAGGGCCCGACACCATGCACCACCACAGGCGAGGACTCCCGGGGTCCCCGGGCTGTGTATCCAACCCAGGCCTCTCCCCTCAGTCACAGCCACCTTTTAACACCTCCACAGAGTCGTCCAGCCGCCACGAGTGCAAAACATGGCTCTAGGTTCCCCCTTTGCAGCCGCTCCTCCCAGTAGCCAGCAACCGGCCTCTCCCTGGACTCACCTTGGCTGTTCTCCTTTATGACCAAACCGACCCACAGCCTGGCCTGGGCTTACACCTGCAACCCCTGCCACTGTGCCACCCACCCCTGGAGACCACCGCCCTCCAGCTGCTCTCCTTGCTGCTGCTTTCCTGCCCTCGACAACCTGTCCTCCACAACACACACAAGGCAACCGGGTCACGAATAAAAGCAAGTCACATCTTGCCTTTGCAAAATTCTCCCATGGGCGCCCCTCTCGTTTGGAGTAAAAGCCAAACTTTACCACAACCGGCAGCGCTCTCCTAAACTGGTCCTGGGATGCATTTTTAACACGGGCCGTGTGCGTGAGGAACACATCCAAGCAGTTCTCAGACACCACCTGGTGTCCTACAACTCAACTCTGACCCTTTCCACCCAGAAAGAGCTTCAGATTGCACAGATTAAGTGTCTGGTCCTACAAGGCCACCCACTCCCGAGTTCAGATGCAGGCACAGGTCTGAGTTGTCCCCTCTCTTAATGTCCAGTTGGCTACATCCATCGGGGCTGCCAGGAGCCCCTCTCCTTAGGTCTGATTAACTGGCTGGAGAGCTTCCGAGACTCAGGGTAACTTTACCAATTAAACTACTGGTTTCTTTTAAGAGGATATGACTCAGGAGGAGCTAGATGGAGCTAGATGCACAGGGCGAGGCATGAAGAGTGTCCCCGCTTTCAGAGTGCAAGGCTCTCCTGGTACCTCGTCCCCCAGAAGCTCCTGGTTCATTACATACACATGATGGGCTCCACCTTCAGCCCCTGGTCATTGGTGATCAACTCCACCTTCAGGCCCTGGTCATTGGTGATCAACTCCACCTTCAGCCCCTGGTCATTGGTGACTGACTCCACCTTCAGCCCCTGGTCATTGATGACTGACCCCACCTTCAGCCCCTGTCATTGATGACTGACTCCACCTTCAGCCCCTAGTCATTGGTAATTGACTCCACCTTCAGCCCCTACCCCCCGACCCCCTCCCCAGAAGCAGGGGTGGGTAGACCTAAAGTTCCAACTCTCTCATCACATGGCTCATTCTCCTGGCAAGCAGCAACCAGTTCTAAGGTCCAAAAATCACCTCACTAACTTAACAAGACACGTCTTTATCATGCTTACCATGTAGGGGCCTTCCGAGGGTTTTTAGGAACTCTGTGCCAGAAACAGGAAAAAGACCAAATACGTATCTCTTGGGACGCCTGGGTTGCTCAGTGGTTGGGCATCTGCCTTTGGCTCAGGGCGTGACCCCAGGGTCCTGGGATTGAGTCCCTCATTGGGCTCCCTGCAGGGAGCCTGCTTCTCCCTCTGCCTGTGTCTCTGCCTCTCTCTGTCTCTTATAAATAAATAAAATGTCTAAAAAAAATATATCTCCTCCTATAAATCACAATGTCCTACTTACATAACCTGCCCCGCATGCACCCTCACCCAACCTCTCCGAAGCCTGCCAACAACTCTACTCCAGCTACACTGGTCTTGCTGTTTTATGCCTCGGGCCATTTGCACTAGTTGTTCTCTACCAGGACTGTTCTCCCCTGGCTCCTCCCCCATGTGCTGATGGTTTGCTCTCTCCCTGTCTTCAACTCTCTACTCAAATGTCATCCAAGAGCCTCTCCCATGTCATTAGGTATATAAAACAGCCCCTCACCTCCAGATCCTGCTTTATGTTCCCTTATGCTACAGATCACCACCTAACACCTTATGTGTTTATTGTGTTACCTTCTGCTGGCACGTAAGCTCCATCAGAACAGTGCCTCTGAGGACTCTGTCCACTCTATCCCCTGGGCCTAGACCCACGTCGGGCACATTGCAGATTCTCAGGAAACACCATCTGAAGGAGTGAAGACCTTCTCATTACAAACAGAGACCTTGTACCAGGAAAGCAAAGACTATTTCCTTCTGGCCCCACAAAGTTTCTCAGATTCTGTAAGTTTTCTTGTGGGTTATCCAGCTATCCTTGCTCTACTCCTGGTTGTGAAAGAGATATCGCTTTCTGAGTTCTCTCATCTATTCTTTCGCTCACTCATTCATCCATTCACTCACTCACTTTTCCAGCATCTACTGTGTGATTACTGACTACCTGTCACCGTGCTACTTTGCTGGGCCCTACCCAGGCCCCTCAGCTTCCACGTGTGGCTCTTAAATCCCTAGGCACAGTCATTGCAGACCCCTCCCCTAGGAGGTCCCCCAACAGGTCTCTAACAGCCAGCAGGCTGCCCACCTTCTGAGCCCTTCCTGCCTGTTGCCTCTGGGTGTGGTCCTGTGTCATCTACCAGGCTCCAGAGACAGAAGCTCTATTTCGTTCCTCCTGGTAGGACAACTAACTTCCCGGTTGGGGTATGAGCTAACAACAGACTCCCCCACTGTGCAGAAGAGTGCAGGTGCTGGTCGCCCCCCGTGCAGTACCACCCGACATGCCCCCTGACAGGAGGAGCCCAAGAATGCCTCTTTAATCTCCTCACTTAAAAAAAGAAAACAAAAAAACCCAAGAGATGGCTCTTTTACTAAAGGAATAATGGGAGGACCAAGCACATTTGCAAGGTAAAGGTACTGGGAAAATCAGAAAAAATAAGAAATAAAAATGGAGAGAAAAAAAAATATTAGGTCCTCCAAATGTCCACATCTGACCCCTGTTCCATATCAGGTCAATTATACAAGGTAACACGGCTCTGAGGGCCAAGAGGGATACAGAGCTTACTCTGAACCGGGCATGACACGATTTCATGAGCTCACCGGGTCCTCAGAACCACCTTTTGAAGCAGTCCTACTTAGTATTTCCATTTTGTAGATAGAGTAGGAAGCGGTGGTGCTTTAAGTAGCCTCCCCAGGGTCCCTTAGTCAATGGCAGCTCTACGCAGGTGCTCTGCTAGCAGGCCCAAAGCACTTTAATAATTGGGCTGACCATCCCATTTGAACCAAAGAAATGGCATTTGAGCAACGTCTGGTATTTGTCCCGTTAGGAAGCTCCACTCACGCTACAGCGTGACCTGGGCCTCTGTGTGTTTGCTCACTTCCCGGGCCCTCTGCCTCCGGGGATTTGTGGCTGGAGGAGGACAGTGTGGGTCTCAGTGTGTGAGAAAACACTCACACAACAGGAAAGAAGTGATTCTGTTCTGTTAAGCCACACAACGCACACAATAACGGAGAAAGACCGGAGAGAGAAACTGAGAGGCTAGCCGCTACCTGCCGGGTGATGGGGCAGACGTGGTTTCTCATGTCAACTCCTTCTGTACTTTCTCGACATCTAACAACAAGCGTCTTTTACACGGAGAACAAAAGAGGAAACGAGTCGTGTCTTCAAGATGTGCTTCACCTGTGAAGGAGCAGCTGCGGCATCTCAGGCAAAGTACCGGGTTGCCGTAAGTCCACCGAGTCCGATGGCCCCTGTGTAACCCAGGGGCTGGGCATGTTTTACGCAGGAGCACAGCATACCGTGCCCATCGCAGCCGCTCGCCTTAGCCCCACGAGGCGTCATCACGCGCGCTGTAGACAGGAGCGCGGCGGCCCACCGCGCGGGACGAGCCACACCGCCGGCCCCTCTCACTGCAGGCACTGGCCGCACATCCCCAAATTCAAAGGGGGCTTGTGCCAAATTCTGAAATTTATGGAGAGTCCTTTCTGCCAAGGGTCTTGTTGTGCTCCAGGAGAATGGGAAAAAAAACCAAAAACCAAAAACAACAAAAAACAACCAAACTCACCCTCACGAGTGAAAAGGAACGTTTTCAGGGGTTAAGTGTCATTCATCTCCTTGCTTATCCTTCCTCTAAGTCTCTCTTAGGATTTTCCTGATATTAGTCTTGGCCTTGCTCTTCTCAGTTGGACTGGAGGTTACAGAGAGGATCCATCCAAATTCCAAAATCATCCCCAGCCCAGGAATTTCCTGTGGGTCAAATGTAAACTAAGTTGCCCTGAAGATTTATGGGAACACACCGAGACGTGCCTGAGGGAATCCAGGGAACCTCTGTCTCCCAAAATAAGGTGGTTCTCACATTGATGCGAATGTCTAATTCACCCTCAGAATGTGCCTCACCCTCCTGGGATCCTGTGCAAGAAAAGTGAGCCCCAGGGTGAGATGCGGCCGCCGACAGTAACAGCTGAGGACAGAGTGAAGGCAGTCCAGGGGTGCTGAGGTGAAAGCTGTTTTTTCAGCCCTCCCCCTCGGAAGAGCAGCTCCAAACCCCTTCGAAATAACAAGTTACAACTTGGTACTCTAAAATCAGATCCTAAAAGAAGCCCTATTCTGCTGTTTTGAAAGACCTAATTATCAAAATTATCCAAGAAGAAAACAAGCCTTTTCCCTCATAATACACCGGAGGCGCAGGGGGGTGGGAGGAAGGGGGAAGAGAGCAAGAAAACATTGTCCTTGGAGAACAGCAACAATTTTCTCCCCCATCTTCCCAAGCTCTCACTCCTAATCAGAGTGGCACGAAGCAGCCTTCAAGACAACACACGTCCACGTGTGCAAAAGGACTCTCAAATGCTTACCTTTTCCCCTCCTTTGCTTCCCCCAAGCTATCAGGGAGATGGTAAGTCGTGTGTTGTACATGGACCTGTAGGGACTAGATTTAATCAGCAACTTATTTCCTTTTTGGGCTTTTATTATGATGACTTTAAAGTAATCTCTAGGCCCCATGTGGGGCCCAAACTCACAACCATGAGATCAAGAGTCACGTGCTCCCCTGACGGAGCCAGCCAGGCACCCCAGCAATTCCCTTCCTTCTCGATGCAACTCCCTGAGGCCTGTATCAAGGTAGTCTACAGACGGGGACAACGAGCCAACGGAAGGGGGAAAAAACTGACACATTCAGCAAACACCAGGATAGAAGTGAAAGACCTCTGACAACCTAGCGGGGCTTTGACAAGACCATTTCTAGTGACTTAGACAAAATACATAAAGTAACTGGTGCGGAAGATGCTCCTGGAGATCATCATCGTAAGGACCCCTACGAATAATTCATATCCTACACAATCTTATAGGAAAACACCAACACATGAAAATGACTGTGTCCAGTTCAAAAGTCACAAGGAGCTCCCATTCTCTAGCACCCATCTCTAGACCTATGTGGTTTTGCTCCCCTCCCTCCCTGCAACATCTTAAAAAGTAACCAAGTTCTACTATCGACAAGGAACTATATTGAACATTTCTCCCTTTTTTTTTTGAGGGATAACTGACATTAGTTTCAGGTGAGCAACAATGATTTGAGATTTATACATATTGCAGAATGATCACGGTAAGTCTAGTTAACATCCCTCATCCTAAATTTTTTTCTTGTAATGAGAACTCTTAAGATCTACTCTCTTCCCAACTTTCAAATAACTCTCACTTATTCTTTGTGTCTTATGTGGAATGTGGAATGAATGATGAACGAATGATGAAAGCCAAGTACTGCCTGGCATTCCTCCAAACTTTTCTGGGTTTCTCCTCGTTGGGGAAACTCCCCTGAATCCTCTTCCATTATCCTGAGCAACTGGGTAGGTAAGGACGAAGGACAGCTGGATATGACATTTGTTAGAGTTCATAACCAGGGTTTTCATTGGCAGGGACGGCAGAGATCAAAGAGATGAGACATGTGGTTTCCTTGCCTGTGGGGGACAGTCTGATAGGCCAGAGTGACCCTTGAAGGTAGGTGGGTGAAGGCAGGTGTGATTCCATGTGGGGCTCTGGAGGAGACCACTCTGCAGGCCGCCCCACAGCCTCACAAAGAAAGCCACTGCCAGGAACACTCAGTAGGAGAGTAAGTTCAGGCAGCAGGGCCAGCAAAGACCAGCTTTCCAGGGCTCCTCCCAGTTGCCTATGTGGTGAGAACAGATCCCTAAGATCCCACAGGCCTGTGAGAGGCATAATAATGGCTGAAGAGAGTACTTGTGGCCTGCCATGGAAGCCACCCTGGCACCAAGGGAAGGACCCTATAGCCTAGCTTTTTAGCAAAGCATCTGAGCCAGCAGTCTGGGACATAGGTGGCAAGTCTTCTACAGTATAACAAGGGTGAAGCCAAGTCACTGAGTGAGAATTCACTGGGAGAAATTCAGATGAGCACCAGGGAGAGGATCCAATTGCCAGATGTTGGTCATAGACATCATAAAAGCCCATAATAAAGCATTCATGCCTCAGGACAGAGCCCGGGGCAACAGATCTGCAGCAGACCCCAGGAGGATACATGGGGCATTCAAGGATTAGGCCTCCATCTATCCACCACCAATTGCCCCCTACCCTCACCAGAAAATCACATTTACTACCAGCTTGGCAAGAAAGAGGAAGGCCACGAAGGCACTGGAGAAACTGGATATTCTACTTAAAGAGGCTGACCAGTTACCAAGAAGAATGGCTTTTATTATTGCATCAGATCAAGTTTAATGCATTAGACTAAAATATACCCTTTCCCGTCCCCACTGCCTGGAGTATAGGACTTGGTAAGAAAGATGACTTCGCTTACGGACAAAACAGAGAAAGAAAGACAAAATGAGAAGCATCTGAGTGCAGTGTGTGAGTAAATTTGTAGCAAGATACGCTCACAATATTTGCTGCCTGCTTCCTGTGATCCAGGCAGTAGAGGTGTGAAAACAGGGCATCTCCGCTCTATGTTCAGAGAGTTCAGGGTCTTGGGGCGAGACATTCACTATTAGCTGTGATGCACTAGTGAGGTGGCTCTTATAAAGACGTGCACAAGCCAGAAGGATGAAGTCAGGTGCACATCTGTTTACTGCAGCAGGATTCTCACGAGACAAACTGTGGGAGCAGCCCGAGTGTCCGATGATTGACGAACAGATAAAGAAGATGCAGTAGATACAAACAATGGAATGTCACTCAGCCGTAAAATAAATGAAATGTTGTCACGTGCAACAACATGGATGGAGAGGGTACAATCCCCAGCAAAATCAGCCAGAGCAAGACAACTACTGTATGATCTCATCCATATGTGGAATTTAAGAAACAAAACAGATGAGCAGAGGAACAGAAAAAAAAAAAAAAGAGAGTGATAAATCAAGACTCCTGACTATAGAGAACAAACTGAGGGTTTCCATAGGGCAGGAGGGGGAGGGGATGGGGGCTTAGGAGACACGTATGATAGTAAAACAAAAAAAACGTTTAAAAATATTTTGAGAAAAAGAATGATGAACTCGGGGCATTCAGGGTAGTCTTGCAGAAAACAAACCCTCCAAGCTGCATCTCACAGGACAAGTCGGAGATTCCTAGTCAGAAGTAGGAACAATATGCACCTGAATTTGCTAAAATAAAAATAAAAGGGGGAGAGAAAAGATTTACTCTTCACGTGAGGCCGTGTCACAGAACCGCAGGACTTTAAGCCTGAGGCTTGACGGGGAGGCCCTGGTCAGCACCGGGAACTCAGGGGACAGAACGAGGGTCTGGAACCTAGCAGGACCGTGTCACGCAGGTGTCTCTCCCTGGGCATGGCCGCCTGTGCCCAGCGAACGGCTTCCCCCCGCCTCCAGGTGCTGCTCCCAGGGGAGGTGCGTCCCTCAAAACTCCAGTCTGATGGGCCCCGGGCAGGCCTTGATGGGCCCAGGAGGGCTACCGTGAGCAGGATGCCCTGCCGCTGGTACCTGGGAAGGCACGGTTGCCCCGCAGGGAGGCAGCACCCTGGGACCTTGGCCGGAGCAGCGGCCAGGACCCTCAAAATAGAGTCGGGCAGTGGACAGATGGTGGTCATTGGCCCCCGAGCACCGGGCACGTCCCTCCATTCCCCCAACACCAGGAGTCAATGGTGCAGGAGCCTGGGATCCTCCTGACACCCTGACACACGCTATGTACATCCTGCTCCACTCGTTCGCTTGGGGGGACCATCTTCTTATTAACCCCCACCTCCATGGGCCATACAGGTCCCCGTTGAATCCTACAGGCCTCTCCACCTTGGCCTTCCACGCTCATCTCTCCTGACCCCTCCTATGGGACTCAGCACGTTCCGCCTTCACATATCTCAACAAACCATCACTAGGTCTTGTCCCGAACTGGAGAGGGGGTGCAGAACCCCTGCCCATCGGGTCACAAACTGGAATAATGCCTTCCTTCTGCTTGTAAGGAATCCAAGCTCCTCATCCCCCACTCCCACCAAAAAAAAACCATTTCAAACACTTGGCCACGAACGCGCTGAACAAAAGGGAGCCCAAGGGGCAGGCAGCGTGTCGCTTGGTGAGGGGCTCCTGACCTGCCTCCTTCCCTTTGCTGGCCCAGGAAGGCCCGAGGCAGAGCTGGAAATCAAACTGCCCTGCTCCCCCCGCGAACACGGTCCTCGTGGTGAGCCTACGCTCAGCAGCTCACGTCACCTTGGGGTGACGTCGCTCTTCCCCAGTAGGGATTCTTGCGGTGCCTTATTCCCCCCGCAGTGGCCAGCTTCCTTTGGGGGAACCTGGAACTGGACACACGCACGTGGAAGCCGATGTGTGCGGCCAACGGGGCCCCACGAAAGGCAGAGGGGGAAGCGCGGGAGGGAGAAGGCCCCGAGGTAGGAGTCACTGGCCACTGAGAACCGCGGCCACCTCCAGAAGGTACCTGGGCCCTCACGCCCGCCCCTGGGCAGGGCCACCACTCCTCGCAGCTCCAGCCTGCCAGCTTCATCTTTGGGGGACACAGCTGGGAGCTTCCCGACCTAGAGAGCTCCCCCTCGTCTGCCATCCCGCCGCCTCTCCCGCTCCCGGGCAAGCCTCCAGACAGTGACAGCTCCACCGCTCCCTCCTGCAGCCTTGGCCTGCACCTCTTCTCACGCCAGGAGCCACAAGGCACACAGGTGGCTGCGCTGAGGCTCCCCAGCTCTGCCCTCGACCTGGGTGGGCACGGCCACCGGCAGAGCGGGACCCCTCAACCGCGTCCTGGGTGTAGGGCTGGCCCCTCGGGGATCGGCCTTTATGTCGGACCCCTCGTTTCCCCGCGCTGGGCCTCGAATCCACTGCTGACATGCGGAGGGGCCGCCGCATCTTTCCATCATATGGATCTTTCATCTTATTTGCATGTCACTCATCTATTCATTCTCCTTCCTTGTTCCAATGGGGTTACTCTTCCCTGAGTGTCCCAGCACAGCCATAGGAATCGTGTTAAAGCTAAGCTGGGACGCCTGGGGTGGCGGGGGGTGGGCAGGGGGGGTGCTCAGCGGTGGAGCATCTGCCTTGGGCTCAGCGCATAACCCTGGGGTCCCGGGATTGAGTCCTCCATCGGGCTCCCCGCCTGGAGCCTGCTGCTCCCTCTGCCTGTGTCTCTGCCTCTCTCTGTATGTCTGTCATGAATTAAAAAATCAAAAAAATTAAAAAGAAAAAAACAACTCACGAAGCTTCAGGTGCCTTGCTTGCAGGACAGAGGTATTACTTATCCTAGAGAGTTACTTTGAGAACCAGACCTCCTATATGCAAAGTGCCTACCAAGGCTTAGTCAACAGTGGCTGTGACGATTCATAAAGCAGCACATGAATCGTATGGTGACTATGGCTACATGAGATGTAGAGCTACCTACGCCCTCCGAGGTCATGAAGCTTTCCGTGAGGCCCAGCCTCCTTGGTCAACCACAGGCTAGTTGTGCACCAGCACCTGGAGGGAGAGGGTTAGAGAGGCACAGACATGAGCTGGAGCAGACGACAGGCGCACAAGTCACCTAAGTGGGTGAAAGGCCCTGGGTCCTGAGGATTTATATCAAAGAACGCATTTTAAAGATTAAAGACTAATCACGGTTAACTTAGGTAAGGTCCAATCCCTGCATTTTTTTAATCTTTGATTTATAAACATTCATTTTCTTGGTTCAATCTCCTACTGAAACCAACAAAACAAAAGTCCAGACATTCCTGGAGTCTCTGAAGCAGAACGGTCATGGGTTCCAGCCCACAGCCCACCCCAATCATTAACCACAGGGTTCCTGAGACAGCCCGTCCTGAGGCTGCCCATGGAACGACAAGGGGCAACTTCGAGAGCCCCAGGAGATCTCTGGGGCATCTTGGTTTTAAATGCTTTCACCTTCCTCACAGATCACATTCCCTTCTAAGACACGGTCACTTCCAAAGGCCCTGCTTCCGAGTTAACTCTCTTCTCTTCCATCTGACAGCACGAGGATAAGCAAGCACTAGATTCACTTTGTAGCTGGTGTGCGTATTGGTAGGTTTCTACTAATCTAGGTTTCCCTTTTATCCAACTCTAGCTCTGCAGGTCTCTAACCAAATTAGCCACGTGTATCCATCAAAGAGCAGTGATAATAAGGACAGGATGGAGTGTTAAGAGACTGAATCCTAAACAAGGGGGATTGGGACAGAGAAAGCATTATTACAGCGAATAAATGAATATTTCCAACAAAATAGGTGAAGTTCACCTAATATGGCAGAAAATTCCTTCCTGATGTTCCCTCCAAGTGACCAGAACTTACCTTGTAAGAATGATGTGTCGGTGCAACTAGAAGGATGAGCAAGAAATACAGGCCACCATGGTTTTAAAGACTGACAGAAATCATGGGATCATATCCTGTAAGAGAGCGAAAACCACCGTCCTGGCACTAACAAGCCACCGGGCTAAAAATAATCCGGTTTCTTGGGGTTTCTTCCCCCGACACCGAGGTGGCGTAGCTGGACCCTGGGAGACATGGGATCCATTCTCAGGACTAACAACCCTACAAGCAGGGGCAGGACATGTCTGCTTCCCCGCTTCGCCGCACCCCGGGTGACAATGCGTGCCCTTCTGGAAATGCCTGTTGAACCCATGAATAACCCTCTCCGGACCTATCACACTCATCTGTAAAATGAGGCGGGGGGACCAGGTCCTCCCCAAGGCCTGTGGTTCTGGGACTCTGGCTACCCAATAGTGTGGTGGGACCAAACTAGGCCATGATCATCTAACGACAAAAGCAGACAGGGGACACGGACGGCTCCTAGCTGCTAACCAACGTTATTCCCACTGGTCATTTATTTGCTGCAAGCAGTTAATTATTTTCAAATCCCAAGTACCTGCTTTCACTTGAAGGGAGTTTGATTTAAGCATAGCTATGTCATGACTCTCTGCTGCAGCTCACACTGGCTGTGCTCCAATTTCAGATTTCAAAGGGGAGCGTGATTAATTCTCTCCCTCCAACGCCACTGGGCTCTCAAGCTCCTCCACGGGTCTTGTAATCATTAATCCCACATCTCTCTCCAGGTCGTTTAGGCTACGCAGGCCCCCAACTACATGGGCATCCGGTCGGTGGGCCACGCGCAAAAACACATGAAGATCATTCCCCGAACTGAAATGAGTTACAACAAGCGCAAAGACAGTCTTAGGGAAAAAAAAAAAAAAAAGAAAGAAAGAAAAAGAAAAAAAGGACGGTATTAGAGAATGGCAACCAGCCCTCAAGCAGTCCTCCCAGGGCGGGAAAAATATTCATTCCAAAGAATCGATGACATGGTGTCATCTCCCCACTTTCAGAATTTGGGATTTTTTTTAATTATTTGGAAATAATTTCAAATTTCCAGGAAAGACAGAAGAATGGCACAAGGAACCCCAACGCATGATCCTTCCCGAGAAGTACCGACCATTAACACTCGGATTCCATTTTCTGCGTGTGTCCGGGCTTGCGTTTCCATGCGTGTGCATGCGCTCCCTCCTGGGTAAAGCCTTTCCCCCTGAACCGTTTAATGGAAAGCTACAGCTGTCACGGCCCCTCCCCGCGGAGAAGGAGCAAAGCTCTAAAACACGACCACAGAGAAGTGCAATGTTGGGCGACGTGTTGAAGTCCCCAGGAAGAGAGTGTCAAGGACGCAGCGGAGCAGCGGGGTGACTCTGTTGAGCTTGAGGCTTTCCACCAGCCCTGGGGGGTTAACCAGTCTTATTCCGGGGGGGGGGGTTGATTTTAGCCAAAGAGCAAGTACACGCACACACGCACATGCACACACTTAAAGCAAACCAGGTACGTTGATAACTGCCATCCGCCATTTTGCTCAGTGGCAGTGACTCAGTGGGTCATTCTGTTCCAGCGGATACAGAGCTCCACTTTCACAGACATCCATCCCTTCTGGGGCCCTGGGGGCTCAGCAGTCGAGCGTCAGCCTTTGGCTCAGGGCGTGACCCCGGGATCGAGTCCCACGTCGGGGTCCCCGCATGGAGCCTGCTTCTCCCTCTGCCTGGGTCTCTGCCTCTCTCTGGGTCTCAGGAATAAATAAATACAGTCTTAAACATCCCTTCTGCCTTCAAGCTCATGAAAATGTTATTTTATCATTGAATTAAAAAACAACCACATAACTCCCTACACATGGTAAGGGGCAGGTGGGTTACAGGCCCTCTTGTCGGTAAACCTCAGATGGCAACAACCCCGCCTGCCAAGGCCGGCTGAGGATGGCGCAGCGAGGACACCTCCGCTGTAGCCTAGCACCGATTTGTCTTTTCTCTTCTTTTTAAGATTTTTATTTATTTATTCCTGAGAGGCAGAGAGAGAGAGGCAGAGACCCAGGCAGAGGGAGAAGCAGGCTGCATGCAGGGAGCCTGACGCGGGACTCGATCCCGGGACCCTGGGGTCACGCCCTGAACCCAAGGCAGACGCTCAACCGCTGAGCCCCCCAGGGGTCCCTGTCTTTTCATTTCTAAAGCCTGGGTGGCAGGAATGAGTTGTAAGGAGGAAAAGCTGGTATAAGCGCCCTGCATTATTAATCCTGCTGCACGTAAACGCGTTTTTCCTCTGGCAGCAAAGCCTTTTGCATACGTGGTAATTACTAATAAACTTTTTAATGTGTGACTAGATCCCCTGGAGATATGCACAGGCTTTCTTGTCTAAATCACTTCCTCAAAATCCCTTCCTTGGAGCAACTATAAAATCAATAGTATAAAGTGGAACAACCTTCTTACATAAAGAATCTTTTCTTAAAAAATTCACACCCGGGTGGGAACCCAAACGCAGCAGAGATGGGGGTGGTGTGAGCACCCAGCTCCACGGGTCAGTGGGACTCCCCATCAGGGTGAAGCCAAGCTGCCTGCTGGAGTGGAGCTGCACCACGGCCATCCTTCTCCCGAGCCACCCCCGCCCCACCCCCGGCTTCTACCGAGGAGCTCACGCCGAGTCCGAGTCCGATCGGGGAGCTGCACAGAAACATGCAGGGACCTGCACCTCATCCGGGAGCCGGCGGAAAGGCGGGAGGACAAGGGGCAGGAGAGCAAGGCCCCGGGGGCCGGAGGGGAGGCTGCGGGGTCTACCTGGCTTGGCCGCCCTCCGGCGCGTCTTCATCTTGGGGAAGGACGGCCACGAGTAGTTCAAAGGGGAGTCTGAGTCCGAGTCCATGTCTCTGGCGCCGAAATCAGTGGACGCGCCAGGACACTCGGGACGCTCCGGGCGTCCCCGGCAGGGGCCAGTCTCCCAGGGCGAGGGCAAGGGCTGCGGGGAGGCTCCGGCGTGGGCCAGGGAAGCCAGAGGGACTGGGGGGGCTGGGGAGGCTGGGGTGGCCAAGGAGCCTGGAGGGGCCAGAGGAGCCGGGGAGGCCGGGGAGGCCAGGGAGGCAGGAGGGGCCAGAGGAGCTGGGTAGGCTGGAGGGGCTGGAGGGGCTGGGGAAGCTGGAGGGGCCAGGGAGGCCGGGGAGGCCAGGCTTCCTCCAAGAAGCCAGGGCGGAGCCTGGGAAGGAGCTGCAACACCAGGCCAACCTGGGGGGGGGGGGCGGGGGCGGGGCACCGCAGCCCAGTTATCCAGAAGGTCACCGGAGCCAATGAATCATTAACCCCCCTCTTCCCTGGCCGGAGATGGAAGTGAAGACAGGGCCTGAGCTCCGAGGGAGCGCCCACCATGCAAGACAAGCCTCCTTGCAGGCACTTGTTTGGCTCCAGAGCCGGTGTCGCCGGTGGGTGGAGGCCCATGTGCGGGGCAGCTGGGGAACTCGGGCCGCCCGGGGCACGGACTCTTCCAGAGCGGTCTGTCCCGCGCCACGGGCAGTGGGGCGGCCTCTAGGAGGCTGGGTCCAGAGCTCAGCAAGGCCACACTCCGCACCCCTTGCTCTCCCCTCGTGAGGAGTCACCCACCTCCGCTTCGCACAGTCAGGTCGTCGGCTCCACTGTCCCGGGCCCGGCGCTGACACAGGGCCCTGGGCACCTGGAGAGCTGCCCCTCAGTACCCCGGACTGTGGGCTCCTGGCCGGGAAGCCGCCCTGGCCCAGGCCCCACCCAGTGAGCGCCGGCCACCTGCCCCACGAAGGCCCGAGCAACACGGGCTGCCTCCTGTGATGCCTCGACGCCCGGGAAACCAAGAGCAGGAATAACGGGGAGGCCTGAGGGTCTGAGGCGGTGGCGCCTCACCTGACCTGCCTCTACCGGGGGCACCTGGAGGCTCGGTTGGTGCGGCGTCCTCCTCGGCCCGGGCCCTGACCCCAGGGTCCCGGGATCGAGTCCCGCGTCAGGCTCCCCACAGGGAGCCTGCTTTTCCATCTGCCTGGGTCTCTGCCTCTCTCTCTCCCTCAAATAATAAAATAAAATCTTTTTAAAAAAATATTCTCGGTCCTTACATCAAGTAAGACAGTTTTGGTGCACGTGGACCTTTAATATAAAATAAAATACAATAAAATCTTGAAGTGTTTCCATTCATTCTAGTTTTACAGCTTAGAAAAGTACCAGGGACACTGCAGGCATGTGATGAATGAATTAATGATTACACTACTCTTAGCAGTGTGGATGTAAAAGCTTCTTTACATGTCACCTGTAGATGTTATTTAATAGGCTGATTAAAAATATGTATTTAAAGGAATTTTTTTGACTCAAGTATGGGTGACACGGGATCCCTGGGTGGCTCAGGGGTTTAGCGCCTGCCTTCGGCCCAGGGCGGGATCCTGGAGTCCCGGGATCGAGGCCCGTATTGGGCTCCCTGCAGGAGCCTGCTTCTCCCTCTGCCTGTGTCTCTGCCTCTCTCTCTCTCTCTCTGTGTCTCTCATGAATAAATAGATGAATAAATAAATCTTTAAAAAAATAAAAAAACCAATTTATTTTTTTAAAAAAAGTATGGGTGACACACAATGTGATATCAGTCTCAGGTGCACACAGTGATTTGACAACTCTGCAGGCTACGCCCCGCAGCACCGGCGACCACACAATGGCTATGTCCTCTACCACTGGCTCTATTCTTTACACTACAGAAAATACACGGCTCATAGGAGTTCCTGTAGCTTTGTGTCAAGGGTTTAAAAATATATTTGTGTTTTATTCATCACAATAGTATCTTTATCTGAAAAGATAAAAGAGCAGTAGTTGTGAGGGGACAAAGCCCACTGTCGTCCAAGGCTCCAAGCAATACCGGGGTGTACCTAGATCCATGGACTCCTGGCTGCCTCTGCGAGGTCTGTAGACCAAAGAAAGGGAAACTCCAACTGTTTAGACAATCATCACGCTGCAATGGAAGTGTTGGATCAGGAGATAACATTATCTTTCTCGTTTTTCACACATGGTTAAGTTTTAGAGCCACTTAATGAGGATAAATCCCAGGTCAACAAACTACCAGAGCTGCTCCTCTCTTGACCGTGATGACTGATAGATCAGAAGAAAGGCAGGACAATCCCAAGAGAAACACGAAAAAAAATCCTTCTGAAACACATTTCTAGTACTTGGGGTGCCAAGGAGATTCATATTCATCTAGTCCTCCCCAAAGCACAGGTCCCGTTGACCAATTATCTATAAACTGATTATCGACAGGAGTATTATTCTGACAACAAAAAAGTACATGTGAGAAGCTCAATAAGATTTTCTAATTTGATTTACTAACATTTTTAAAGAATGATAGGATTGCCACTGACTGTCTATATATCATTCATTTAACACATAAAGTGAAGTAGAAAATACTGTTTGCACACCTCTATTTTTAGGACAGCTCATTTTCTTGCTTACCAAAGAATTTCTCCCAAATGTGGGTCACTTACCCTCCTTGTTTTCTAGAGTAATTAACTTTTTTTTCCCTGTTGTACCAATATGATATCTGATTGCATTTAAATTAATTCAAGATGGTGTTTACGTTTCATTCATAGTCAATGGATTGATTCCTTTGCTTTCCCTGGCTGATTCCAACTGCAGTTAGCAGAATTCAAGGATATATCCCAAGGCCACTTTCTCATCAGATATCATGCAACTATTACAATACAAGAGTGTGAATAATTTCATCAGTCTTACTGTGCCTCTTTTATACTTTAAGATTTTATTTATTCATGACAGAGAGAGAGAGGCAGAGACACAGGCAGAGGGAGAAGCAGGCTCCATGCGGGGAGCCCAACATGGGACTCGATCCCGGGTCTCCAGGATCAGGCCCTGGACTGAAGGCGGCGCTAAACCGCTGAGCCACCCGGGCTGCCTGTGCCTCTTTTAATTAGAAAATCCTTAGAAAATTACCTTTGTACGGTTACAATCACCCAGGGCAGGTGCTGTTGCCTGGAGGTTTCAGCTGTGGGGAAGAACCATGTGAAAGGGAAGCTTCCCTTGATCCTCCTCATGTCATCACAACATGTCACCCACCTTTCAATCTTGGTGAAATTCATCTTCCTTAGAAGAGTATTTATATTTTGATTTGAATTAAAGTATTTGTACAGTTTTCTTATTCTCCAGTGAGACCCAAAAATGCCTTGAGTACAAGAGCTATGTCATACTCGTATTTTTAAGGAGCTACAAGCTAAAAAGGAGAACTGTGGGGTTTGGAGCCATATACCATCCGGGCTTGGAGAGCGGCTCTGTCACTTATTTACTTAGTGACCCTAAGTCACTTGTACTTTCCGATCCTCAGTTGTCTCATCCACACTACAAAGAGTTGTAAGGATCAAATGAAGTCGTAACAGTAAAGAACTTCATATAAGTTTTTTTTTTTCATTTAAGTTTTCATTAAGTTTCAGCTTAAATATTAAGTTTCCCTTTCACTGTATTCTCTTGTATATTATAGACACTGAAATATCCTTATGTTTACCCCAGGAGTAAAGGCTTGATTTTCTGAAACCTGAGACATGCAAATGTGCACAGAAGTTCCAAGACAATCACACCAAGACTGAAAGAGGAGGAAGACTTGTTTTGCTTCTCCGCTCCATTGTGTGACAACCAGAGACCACGATTTCGAACACTGCTGGACACCATTCTTGGAAAAAGTCATTGAAAAGAACAGACAAGAGGAGGTAAGACTCCTAATGCCAGAACAACAAGCCTCTGCTGGTTCACTTCCGCTAGCACGATGGCAATAGCGTAGCCTTAGGCTAAAATCAGAGACTGTCAGGATCTTCCTCAAAATTCCTAGAAGGCACCGTATCATCTCCTGAAGTTCAACACAAGCAGCACGTCTTTCCTGGAGAACCCTGTGACTTTTGTTACGCACCAAGCGAAATGCTTGGCTTTTACTGAGGGGCCACGGTAAACAGAAAATATGGATTTTTAAATGCTTAGCTCAAATCCATGTGCTGAAGATGCGCTCACTCTGAGAAGCACAGGGGGACCGCACGTTCACATCTCTGCTGTCACAGCCACTAGGGACACAGTGAGTACAGCCATCCCGAGGTTTGAATTATTCGTATTCTCCCCACTTCCCCATTCTCTCTCTTTTTAAAACAGAGCCCATGAAATTGATTTCACATAAAACAGACATGGATTGAGGACATGGGCGACCACTACTGGAATTCTAGGATGCCACCATTTCATAACGCCACCTGACTTTAACATAAGAAACTTTTTATTTCTTATCTACCCTTATTTACCTTGATTTATCAATTTCAATTAAAAAAAAACCTGCATGCACTTTCAGAGGTTCTTGTATCACCCTAGAAGATATACCCTACAAGTCCATCAAGATGACATTACTTGCGTTATGACATATCCACATGTACTATAAAAATATCCAAAACACTAAGGACAGGAAAGTTGATTTCTGAACAAAGCTACATTTTCAAGTTTTATATTGCCAAGGCTTCCACCAGTGGTTAGTATTGCTACAAATATCAGTTTTTATTCAAATGATACTCTTAAAAAAAAAAAAGACTCTTGGTTGATCTGTTTTTGTTTTAAACCTTGAAATCCTTGGCATCACTTAAGAGAAGTAGGACACACTGGCTACATTTTTCTGAACAATGAATTATAGGAATTTTTGACTCTATCATGGAGAGGCAACGTTGAATAGTGGATAGCAAAGTGGGGAAAGAAAGGATGTGAGCCATGGGGCTGGAAAGAGCAAGCGTGGAGAGACGGTCAAGTTTCTTGTCATAGCCTCAGGAGAAAGAGATTGCTCAGGGTGGGAAGAGCCCCAGCCCTTGGGGAGAGCAAGATCTACACTTCAGGTTTTTTCTGATAATGTTCCAATTCCAGTTTTCCCAAACCTTCCCCAAAAAGTTTCCCACATGCCACAAACTTATTTATTGACTTAATTTTTTAGATTAATTTTTACATTCGAAGTTCGACTTACTGTTCTACGGGCTTTTATATGATCAATTAGACGCGTTAACTAGCAGACATATAATGAGCAAAAACTTAAACAGTCTTAACAGAAATTCACATCTATCAATTCCACAGTTCTGAAGCTAAAACTCCCACAAAATGTAATGGATAACCCTAGTTTTAATAAGTAAAGGATGGCTCATCTTGTAAATGCTCCGAGAGTGTGATTTCCAGGCCCTCTCAACAAAGAGAGTGAGGAAACACGTCCATGTGTGCCCTGACGTATTTATATACATTTATCTACAAACACTTCTACATGCAACCATGCATATCTACATTAACTGACCATGAGTATGTCCTAACGTGGCCAACTCCAAATCATCAGCACACAGATCACTCTAGCCGCCTTCCCTTAGTTATTTACCAACTTCCACCCCAACATGACAACACTACCTATAATCCATTTGCTTAATTGTTCATTTCCAGTGCACTGTCACACTGGTGTAAGAACTGCTAACCTGTATTCCTGTGAGAAACAACTTTATCACCTAGAGGACAGTGCCTATGTACAGTTTCTTTGGCCTTCATTCTACTTGACCAATATCCAAAGTTACTGAGGTCTGAAACCTTCTCATCCCTTACAAGATTGTATTTCATACATTTTTAGTAGTTAAGATTGTTTTGTCACATTTTGCCTCCATCATAGGCTCCTCCAACTTCATTTTTTATTTGCACACATTGAAGTTTACTTGTGTGCCATAAAGTTCCCTGAGTCTTGACAAATGCAGTGCCATGCATCCACCATTATACAGTCATAAAGAACATGTTCACCCCTCTTAAAAAAAAACAGCACACGCACGTACACACACACACACACAACCTCACAGTGACGGGAATGTGTATAAACGACAAGGAAGCCAACTGCAAGAATTCCTCATTGCAAAAGCTGGACCACTTCTGAACGACAAATAAAGCAGTCCTAAATTATTATGCAAAGTGTCAAATACCCATGAATGCATACTGACATAAATGACTGAATAGACAGGGGAGTATAAGTCCCCCATATAGAAGAATTCCCAGTTATTTGCCCACAAGAAAGTATACAGCTGACATGCCATCATGACTTCCTTCTGAAGAGTATAGTGTGCAAAGAGTAGTGGGGAAGAATAATTTTACAGTGAAGAAACCCAAACCTTGTCATTGCCACTGCCACGTAATCAAGGTCATCATTAATAGTTTTAAATAATGTTGATAAGCATATGTCATTGATATGATGAAAATGGCATTTTACCTCTGTGATCTTCCTCCCCAAACCCATGAACCCAATTTAAGGATGAGAAAAATATCAGAAAAATACCAATTAAGGGACATTCTACAAAATATCTGACCAGTAGTCCTAAAACTGTCAAGATAATTAAAAACAAGCAAATTCTGAGAAACTCTTACAGCCAAGAGGAGCCTAAAGAACCAGGATAACTAAATATAATATAGTATCCTGGAGAGGATCCTGGGACACAAAAAGGAAATTAGATAGATGTAAGGAGATCTAAATAAAGTATGGACTTTGGTCATTAATGTATCAATACTGGTTAACTGATTTGAACAAATGTACTGTACTATATGTTAATGGGGGGAGGGATATGCGAGAAGTCTCTGTACTATCTTAATGACTTTTCTGTAAATCTGAAATCTGTTCTAAAAACAAATTTAGAAAAATTTTAAAAGATGAGGCAAAAAGTACAGAATCTACATTCACTACGTGTTTGTGGGATTCATGCTAAGACTGTATCACTTAATCATGTATGCAGAATTCAAATCATGCTCAAAAGCCCGCTTTCTTTTGCTTAAGTTATTGTGGGAAGTTACTGCATAGCTCTGACAGAGCTAATTAGACATAAAAAGATGACATGCTGAAACTAATGTTAACTTTTCATAAACAAATGGCATCTCTTTGCAGTTAATAGGTTCCCAAGAGGCAACCGTAGAGAGAGGCTCCCATGTGCACCTGACAGTAGGCGTTAGATCACAGAAAGCTTACTGGCAGACAAATCTCAGGAGCATGGACTCAAAGTCTTCTACTCAAATTCTATGTAACTTTAACTTCACGGTGTGATTCTCTGTTATTTTAATTATTATAAAAACCTACATTTACTAGTGGATCTCCTGTTCCATTTGTGATTATACCACCCCTCTATACTTTAGCTCATACACATCCTTCCATAGACCCTCATACTGAGAAGGATAAATTCTGTTGGCCGTCTTGCTCATGCCTGAAGTAAGGGGCCGTATTTCATAACTATGTCTCAATTAGCCACTCCAGAAGTTCAAGCAACTTGTCTCAATAAATTGTTAGCTTTCATGCCAAGCAATACAAGCTCCAACTGCCCTGAAATCCCATCCAAGGGGTTAACCACTGGTACTCAATATAGAGCAAGGCTAAACTCACATAAGTATGCTGCAGTCAAGCCCAGAGCCCAGTGACTCCTCTGTGAGAGCAATTCCTTTATTAAATGTCTGCACACACTGGTGTAGTCCAGTATTTCAGCACAAGAAAAAAGGGAAGAAATCTGTGGCTGGAATCTTAACTTTCCGGATAAATACTTTAAATACTATCTCCAGAATACATTTCCTATTTTTCATCTGTTTCATGTTTTAAAAATTAATTTCCTTAATCTTTTATTTTTCTTTACATTTTATAATCTAATAATTTGAGTTAAACATCAAAAGAGCATCTTTTGAGATGGAGCCTACGTGATTTACTCATTTACTAAGGTAGTTTATTTGGAGTTGAGAATCTTATTTTGGAGAATGAAAATTGAGAATTCATGTGTCATGGGGAAAAGACGGTCTCTTTAACAGAGTGTTGGGAAAACTGGACAGCTACATGCAAAGAATGAAACTGGACCACTTTCTCTCACAATACACACACAAAAAAATAAACTCAAAGTGAACTAAAGACCTAAATATGAGACCTGAAACCATAAAAATCCTTGAAAAGAGCACAGGCAATAAATCTCATCTGTAGCAACATTTTTCTAGATATGTCTCTTGAGGCAAAGGAAATGAAAACGAACTATTGGGACCATATCAAAACAAAAAGTTTCTACTAGTGAAGGAAGCCATCAACAAAACTAAAAAGCAACTTATAGAATGAGAGAAGACATTTGCAAATGATATATCCAATAAAGGGTTAATGTCCAAAAAAATATAAAGAATGGATACAACTTAATACCCAAGAAACAAAGAACCCAATTGAAAAGTGAACAGAAGACATGAAAAGACATTTTTCCAAAGATGACATCCATACGGCCAACACACATATGAAAAGATGCTCAATATCACTCAGCATCAGGGAAATCCCAATCAAAACTACAATAAGTTCTCACCTCTCACCCACCAAAATGGCTAAAATCAAGATTATAAGAAACAACAAATGTTGGCAAGGTTGTGGAGAAAAAGGAACCCTTGGTTCACTGCTGGTGGAAATGCAACCTGGTGCAGCCACTCTGGAAAAGTATGGCAGTTCCTCAAAAAATTAAAAATCAAACTACACACCGGCTGAGCAATCACACTACTGGGTATTTACCCCCTAAATACAAAAATACTAATTCAAAGGGACACGCGTACCTCGATGTTTACAGTAGCATTACCTGTAACAGCCAAAGTATGGAAGCAGCTCAAGTGTCTATTGTTTGCACATACACTGGAATATTTGGCCATAAAAAAGAATGAAATTTTGCCATTTGCAACAACAAGGGTGGATCTAGAGAGTATAATCCTAAACAAAGTAAGTCAGAAAGAGATAAATACCATTTGATCTCACTCACATGTGGAATCTAAGAAACAAACAAGCAAAGGAAAAAAGAGAGAAACCAAGGAACTGACTCTTAACTGCGGAGAACTGTTGGGTACCAGAGAGGAGGTGGGTGGAGGAATGAGCAAAATAGGGGATGAGAATTAAAGAGTACACTTACCATGATGAAAAAATAAAATTAAAAAAAAAAATAAATTCAGAGAAAAAAAACTACCTACCATTTTTTCCCCTCCCTCGGTTACATTTCAGAAATTAAGTTGGTTCATCGAATGGAAGCAAAAGGCACTTTGGCTTGTACCATGGGTACTAACACCAAACATCAGGCATCCTTATAAAGCTCTGATGACATCAGTGTGAACCTAACTCCCTTCATCCCCATCCGTGCACCTGGAAGTCTGATCAAAGATTCTGCAAGCAAGTGACAATCATTGGCTTCCTCTTTAGTATTTAAAAGTGATTAATCTTTAAATTAAGCTCATTTAGGCTCAAGGACTTGGGAATTTTTTTTTTGTAGTTTTTTCCCCCAAAGGTTTTTACATTTCCCGTAGATCTAATGTTGATGATGATACTTACTAAAAGTCTGCAAAACCCAATACAACTGGCTTCCGATAACTGCTTTTGCCATGTGTTGCTATATAGGCAGAACCACATTTCCTCAACTCCAGAAATATGGAAAAACCCAGGAAGTCAGAGCTCCCTCGAGGAAGTAGGTCATAGTTCTCAACCTTGGGTCACACCTGAGAATCACCTAGGGAACTTTTAGAACTAAGTGCAGGCTACACTCCAGACTGGTTAGGTTTCTCTGGGGATGGACACAGGTCTCGGTGTCACTGAAGGTCCAAGGGTCATGCCAACATGCAGGCTGAGTTTAGAACCAGTAGTTAACAGAGTGCCTATGCAACTCTTCACCTTAACTCACTTTCATTTTGCTGTTTTTTTACATTTGTGAGCTCATAACAGGCCGAGCACGAGACTCGCAGCTCCATCAGACAGATGTGGGACTTCCGGTTTAATACAGTGTTTTGTGTGTCTGGGTTTTTCTTTCTTTCTTTTTCTTTTCTTTTTTTTTTTAATCAGAAAAGCAATATGAGGGCAGCCCCGGTGGCGCAGCGGTTTAGCACCGCCTGAAGCCCAGGGCGTGATCCTGGAGACCCTGGATCGAGTCCCACTCAGGCTCCCTGCATGGAGCCTGCTTCTCCCTCTGCCTGTGTTCCTGCCTCTCATTCTCTCTCTGTGTTTCTATGAATAAAGTCTAAAAAAAAAAAAAAAAGAAAGAAAAGCAATAGGACACTAGACACCTCCAGTAAGGCTTTAGTTTATCCCAGGGATTCTAGTTTATAGTATCTATTGGCCTAAGAATCCCCAAATTCTTTAATTCATGGGATGGAATCCTGCCAATAAATATTCCGATTGTCTGACTTAAAGAACAATGCTTTACTCACATTCCGCGAGAAGAATACCTCCAAACAATGATGCCACAAATAGAACAGGCATCACGTTCACGGTTAAAGACCCAAACTGAGCTTCAGTGGGATTCCACTGAAAGAATAAGTCAGTAATTTCTTCTATTGAAAACAAGGTTTAAAAATCCCAATGAGTGCAGTAAGAAAATTGCACTGGAGTCCACAGAAGGAAAACCACGGGTCCACTTTTACAGATAACTCTGCATTCCCAAGGGACTTGGGATACTTCTCCATTCCTAGCCTTCGCCCCTTTATTTCAAAATCAAACCACTGATAAGCTCTGATTTGTAGTAAAGAAATGACAACCTAACTCTGGGAAATGAACAAGGAGTGGTGGAAAGGAGGTGGGAGGGGGGACAGAGTGACTGGGTGACGGGCACTGAGTGGGGCACTTCGCGGGATGAGCACTGAGGGTTATGCTATATGTTGGCAAATTGAACTCCAAGAATGAATGAATGAATGAATGAATGAATAAATAAATAAATAAATAAATAAATAAAATGACAACCTTCTGGACCTTTCCTGTAGTCTTGAGAACCTGTGCTGTCCAGGTTAAGCAATCTGAAACACTTCACTTCCTACTGCTTGTTCCTATTTCTGCTACCTTCTCTTCATGATTCGTCTGGATGGTTTTTTTGGGCATCAGCTCAGGTGTCTTTCCACACCTTTGGTTCTTCTGGCTCCTTGGTACCCACACCTCCCAGGCCCCCACACCCACTAACTAAAAGATTCTCTTCTTCTCATGTAACATGCAGGTAACCAAAGGAACAGCAATGAAGTGACCCAAGGTACTAAACAATAATTGGGGGATCCCTGGGTGGCACAGCGGTTTAGCGCCTGCCTTTGGCCCAGGGCGTGATCCTGGAGACCAAGGATCGAATCCCACGTCGGGCTCCCGGTGCATGGAGCCTGCTTCTCCCTCTGCCTGTGTCTCTGCCTCTCTCTCTCTCTCTCTCTCTGTGTGTGTGTGACTATCATAAATAAATAAAAATTTAAAAATAAATAAATAAATGAACAATAATTGGGATTTGAGCCTCAGCATATACTGAAAATCAGATCACTCTAAAATCGAACAATACCTATTATAAAAATGAAGAGTTTCTGGGACACCCGGGTGGCTCAGCAGTTGAGGGCCTGCCTTCAGCTCAGGGCATGACCCCAGGGTCCTGGGATCGAGTCCCGTATTGGGCTCCCTGCATGGAGCCTGCTTCTCCCTCTGCCTGTGTCTCTGCCTCTGTCTCTCATGAATAAATAAATAAAGTCTTTAAAAAAAAAAAAAGAAGTTTTCTTCTCTCTGATAAAGACTTGTTGGCAAAAATCTAAGCTATTTTTCCCTTTTTTCTTAGAAAAGTAGCCCATATTTTTTATAGAAAAACGTACAAAATCATTTTAAGCCACCTACTAAAACAGAGCTTCCTTACGGCATATGATGTTAAATGAATAGAGAAGGACACAAAATTCTATTGTTTACGTGATCACAGCTATGTAAAAATGGACACCCCGTAAGAACACTGGTAGGAAATACACCGAGGTCTAGGAGCCGCTGCTCTGGGTGGGCAAACCACTGGGGTGTTCTTCCTCCTGCAGTGTCTAAAATTCCGTTTTTTTCTACTGTGAGCATGTGTTGCTGCCACAACTTAAGATTATTTTTTCCTGAACTCTTCTGTGGCACAATATTCGATCCGGGATCTTGGCCGGCGTGGTGGCCAGCCAGACCTGGAGCGGGGCTGCAGCCGAGCCTGGGCCCAGAGCTGGAAAGCGCTGTGATCCCCTAGCAGAGGCCGCGGTTCCCATCCCATCACTGCCTCCCCATGGAGGGGGCGTCCCCGCTTCCCTCCCCGGTCTCCCAGGAATGCTGAAACACGGTCACGCTGTCTTTGTTTTACCGCGCCGAGTTCACCAAGCCTTCATTTTTTCCACCCACCCAGTCACACACGTACGCTCCACGGAGGTCAGGCTCAAGCCGTCTTCCGTCCAATGCGGGACACGCTGGATAAATCACGGCAGGAAAACCCATGTCGCTCTGAGCGTCCCTGAACCTGGTCCGATGCACCCAACTCCACTCACACTCCTGAGTGTCCCGTGCTAAGGAAGCAGGGGCGTCACCTTCCAGGAACTTCTGTAACTCGCCCGAAACGCTGGCATCTTGTTTCACAGGCCTCCAGGACAAACTCAACGTTTAACTGCAAATCGTAATTGCTAACCAGACACACACTTTTATTTCGTCCAATTCAGCCTTTTAAAAATAGAGTTAGGGCAGCCTGGGTGGCGCAGCGCTTTAGTGCCGCCTTCAGCCCAGGGCGTGACCCCGGGGTCCTGGGATTGAGTCCCGCATCGGGCTCCTGCATGGAGCCTGCTCCTCCCTCTGCCTGAGTCTCTACCTCTCTCTCTGCGTGTCTAATAAATCTTTAAAAAACATACAAAAACTTTAAGAAAAAATAAAAAAATAGAAGTAGAGTTAGCAAGGCGGCAGCAAATCAAGCTATCTCCAACCTTTCTGATGCAGTCATGTTTGCACGCCTTCCTTTGTGGGTAGGATTCCAAGAAGGCCGCTGGAGCTCGCCCTTCCTCCACATTCCCACGCTGTCCCCTTGCTTAGGCTTGATGCCACCACCTTCTCCTTGGCACAGCATCTGCTGGGGCCCCGCTACCGAGCTTCTATTCTTAATCATATTTTGCCCTGCACACTTGAACCAAATGGGCAAATGGACTTTCTTCCTCCTTAAATTTCTCTACTGACCCACTTCATCTATGGTCTAAATCCATTTCGTCCGAATGCTCTGCTCTCAGTCTCCAGTCCACCTGCCTATAATGTGAAGGAAACCCCAAAATGAGAAGTTCCACTCTTCACTCAGCACCAGAGTTGGACCCCAGGCCTTCAACTGACATATAGTCTTCCCTTTGAACAAAGTCCCAGCACTTCAACTGATACTCGCCCCCAGGAGGAACTTGCAGCATCCACAGAGAGCAGGGGTGAATGTCCCATCACCCTGAATGTCCTCCTACAACTCACTGAGGTGGTTCGGAGGCACTGGCTTGGATAAATGTACCAGCAATGACCCCACCAGCACCCCCAAGACATCTCTGCAACCAACGGTCATTTTCAGTATGTGAACCACTGGCTAGTGTGGTTTTTGATGCCTTGATGGCCAACAATACAAAGAGAACCTCCAGGGCAATAAATTAAATAAAAGTCACCTCCTCAGTCACGCTTGTCACACATCACACACACAGTAGCCACAGGTGGCTACTGGCTACCATTTTGAACAGTCCAGATACAAAACACGGCCATTGTCGCAGCACATGCTGCTGGAGCAGCACCACTGGAGCTTGTGAGCACACGCTAAACTAACATCATACTAACATCATTTTAAATAATACAAGTCAGCCAAGAAAGAAACCTCTACCGTGCTGACGTTTATCAGCACATCCTTGGGGACTGAGCAGAATGTAAGTGCAAATAAAACGGCACAACAGTTTGCAAGTGGCCTTGTGGAAAAGCCGTTTCGATTCCCAGACTCTGGCTTATCACCCAACTGTCGCTCACGGCTTCCTGGCCCAGAAGGTCCTTTTAAGACCTATTATCACTTTCTCCGCATAAAGTCGGGTACCTTTTTTTTTTTGTTTCCAATCCAAAAAAGTCTAATCCAAAGAAAGAAGCAGGGACGCCTGGGTGGCTCAGCGGTTGAGCGTCTGCCTTTAGCCCAGGGCGGGATCCTGGAGTCCTGGGACCAAATCCCGCATCGGGCTCCCTGCATGGAGCCTGCTTCTCCCTCTGCCTGTGTCTCTGCCTCTCTCTGTGTGTTTCCATGTATCCATGAATGAATGAATGAATGAATGAATATAAATAAATAAATAAATAAATAAATAAATAAATAAATAAATAAAATCTTTAAAAAAATAAAAACCAAGAAAGCAAATATCACCACAAGGAACGATCGTGGCCCTTTTCATCACTCACTGGGGATAAAAGCCCTACAAGGGTGTCTCAAATCATTTAGTACGATCCTCCTCAGACCCAGTGACGTTACTGGCAAAACACACTGATTAGGTCAGGCTACTCCATCCTCTTCTTACCCAGCAAGTACGCCAGCTAGAGAAGGGTGTCTTTAAAGGTGAAAATTAAAATGACCCCATTTAATACTCATAACGGCCGATGCTCCTCCCCCACCAGCAGTTTGTCTTGGTAAACACTCTTCAAAGCTAACATTCCTAGGAGCACGATGCAATTTGCAGATGAGACATCCTGTATGCGTGAGCAACAGGCTGTGCTCTGGGTTTAATGGCCTGCGACAGTCCTGTAGATGGAGATGTTTGCTTTCATTTCTGCTTCCTCTTCCCCTTCCTCTCCTAGAGGTGAATTATGACCCTTACCTTATAGAGCAGAAATATCAAAGGTGTGTGCATTGCTTGGCAGGGTCTTACTTTCTGTTCTGATTTCAGGCCTCCTGCAAACATCCCTGCCTGTAGCCAGGCTGCCAGCAGCACAGCTAACAGATGCCGGCGGGGGTGCTTCCTGCCACACTGCTTTCTCTCCACGACTCCCCCACTGCCGTCCCTGCTCTGCCCGTGCGTGCCCACAACACCCCGCTGGCCTCCAGTGGGACGCCCGCGCCTCTGGGCCCCCAGGCCCACCCACCCTCGCGGTTAAACTCACCCTTAGGCATCGTCCTGGTCTCCCCCTTTTGCGTCCGCCCGAACCTCCACGAGCTCCAGCACCGGCTCACTCAGTGACACCCAGCTCCCCTCCACTCACGTGCGTTCTGCAGGGGGCGCAGCCTCGGCCTCACTCAGGGAAGGCAACTGGGAAGCTTGTACGTAGGTGCCTTCCAGTCAAGCCCAGAGGTCTGGGCGAGTTTATGTTCATCCTCCGGCCTCTGAGAGCCTCATCAGGCTCCAACTCCAAGGGGAACTCTGGGGCCCACGTTCACCCTCTAGGACTAGCGAGTGGCCACGGGGATCTGAGGAGACGCCCTAGGGAGCTGCGACTAGACTTTGTGGGCAGATGAGAAGGTCCAGTCCCAGGAAAAAACTACCTTCACCTCTGCCAAGAGATCGCCTAGTGCCCAGAGGCTGCACCCAGCGACAGCATCTGGTCCTTCCCCAGGCCAGGGGAGGACTGCATGGGCTCAGCTCCAAAGGTACCACAGCTGGGTCTCAAAATGGGCAGGAAGCCCAGGGTTCCAAGGCCAGGCAGGGGGAGCCGGGAGTCTCAGGCCCACCACATACTGTTGCCAGAGGCCTCAGCCCCTTCCTCAGCCGTGCTGGCGGGGCCCACCTCCAGGAATGAGGCAGCCAACACAGGACACAGTCCACGCCAGACTCTGGCTCAGAGTTCCACTGCTCGGAAGCAGCCTCCATTGCTTTGCCTTTTTTTTGTTTTTTGGTTTTTTTTGTTTTGTTTTTTTTTGTTTTTTTTTTTTGGTTAAAGGATCATACATGGAGACTCAGCCCCTGAACTCAAGGTATTAACACTGCTGCCGTGACAAGACTTCATTCTGCATCAGTTTCAAAAACTAGACAAAGTTCCCAGGAGGGAAGATTGTATTTTAAGATTTCTTTTCTTGAATAAATAAATAACATTAAAAAAAAAAAAAAAGGCAGCCCGGGTGGCTCAGCGGTTTAGCGTCACCTTTGGCCCGGGGCGTGATCCTGGAGACCGGGGTCAAGTCCTGCGTCTGGCTCCCTGCATGGAGCCTGCTTCTCCCTCTGCCTGTGTCTCTGCCTTGCCTCTCTCTCTCTCTCTCTCTCTCTCTCTGTGTCTATCATGAATAAATAAATAAAATTAAGAAAATAAAAATAAAAAGATTTCTTTTCTTGGGGTCCTGTTTGTACCCAGGACGTGCACACGGGGACGCCGTATCTGGAACATACCCAAATCGAGACTGTCCCGGCCGTCGTGTTCATGGGCGTCAACGTCCGGGCTGTCCACACGCTGGAAAAGAGGTTTTTGACAAAAATCACTTCTGGGCCACAATTGGGTTTACTCTCATCAACGCAGGAAACGCGATCTCAGAAAATATCCGTGAGGACGCGTTACATGTCTCGCCGCACGGGCGCGAGCACAGGCTTGCGCTCGATCAGCAGTCCTCAGGGCTCCAGGGGAGACGGGACTGGGCCCGCGCGGAGGCCCGCCTGACAGCCCTGCACAGGTCCCCTTACGCCCACAGGCTGTCCCCAGGCGTCCCCCTGCAGCCGCCGTGCAGGCAAACATCTGTAGCTCCCACTCTTTAAGGAAAAACTTGCTTTGGAAAATGTATACGCTTGGGTTGTGTACACAGCCGTGAGCCAGAAAGGCAGCGGCTTCGGTCGGTCAGCCCCGGTCCAGAGCAGAGGCTGACAGTAGGTAGAGCCAAGTGAATTTCAAGTGCACGTGACATGGGGAACACGCCTCGGGGGGCGTGGGGGGTTACGCTAGCTATCACCGCTAGCTCTTCACTTCTACTTCAGCTCCAAAAAGAAGCCCCCCGCCAAAAAAATAAAGAGGGACAGAGAATCATTACCTTTACATCCTCCTTTTCAGGTGATGGCCTGCCGGTCACCAAATTCCTAATCTCTGCAAAAGGAATAATCATCATCAGGATCTGCTGATAGAAGTTTTCGTTAAAAGAAAAAAAAGGGGGGGCAGCCCGGGGGCTCAGCGGTTTAGCGCCGCCTTTGGCCCAGGGCGTGACCCAAGGTCCTGGGATCGAGTCCCGTGTCAGGCTCCCTGCATGGAGCCTGCTTCTCCCTCTGCCTGTGTCTCTGCCTCTCTCTCTCTCTCTGTGTCTCTAATAAATAAATAAAATCTTTAAAAATCTTTCTTTAAAAAAGAAAAAAAGAAAGAAGAAAAAAAACCCCAAACTAGATAGCAAATAGAAAGAGCTGCCCGAGGAGTGGTCCGAGCAGAGCTAGCCTGGATCAGGCTTCTTAAAAACCAACCCTCCGCGGAGTAGGAGATGCCCCGACTGCCACACTGCGGTAATGTCTGGGGACCAAGAGGTTAACAAGCCCAGGACCTCTCACAGGAAATCCTGATGGGGGAAAAAAAAACATCATTAAATAAACAAAGGCCCCTGATGCAGAAGGAAGACAGCTCACAGGATGAAAGCTCTTCCAAATAGGCCAGATTCTAGGGACGTGCGTAGGACCTACCTACACGTGTCCCACGTGTCCAGCTCCTCAAACACCACAGCTTTCGTGTTTCAAAAGGGCCTCATTCATACCCACTGAGGCTCAGCCTTGCCCGGGCATCCCTTAAGCCTCAAGGCCAGCCCGACCCTCGGGCTCCCACCCCGGACGGCGTCAGGCCGGGCACGTGCAGGCGCCCTTCCTCGGAATAACGGCTTTCCTGGAAACTCCAGTGGTCGGGACGCCCCGGACTAAACAGGAAGGTTCACTTGAGGGGTATTTTTCTCTGGGTCCTGACCGGTTCTCTTCGCACTCAGGTGCCATAACAAGAGCCACCATTGCTGATACATAAGCACCAAGCAGGTTGGGGCCTGGGGAAAAGGAGTGCTGGACACCCCGGGCAAGGACGGGGAGCAGGGCCTTGCCCAACCGCCCCTGGACCTTTGGCTGCCCTGCCCGACGCCTACCCAGGGCCCCTGCACCTCGCCATCCCGTTACCTAACGTCACCCAAGCCTTCCCGTCTCACGTGGATTTACTCATGTTGCCGGGGACCAAAGCGAGGAGTCTCATTCATGGCTGGGTTCTTTGTGTGTGTGTGTGTTTTGTTTTTTTTTTTAAGATTTTATGTGTTTATTCCCGGGGGCCCAGAGCGGAGGCGGCGCCGGGGAGCCCACTTTGGTGCGCACCCCGCGCCCGGCCTGCAGGAGGCAGCACCAACCCGCCGGCTACGCGACGCCCAGGGGAAGCCTGCCCGGAACGCAGGACCCAGGGCTCCACGGGGTGGGAGGCACCTGCAGAAAAGATGGGTTTTTGTTCTGAAACACAACACACCCGACCCCTAAAAGCTGGCTGCGGCGGGCGGGGAGGGCCCCGAAATGGGAAAGGGAGGGCGGCAAGAAGCAAAGGTCAACGGACACTCCGGCCCAGGCCTCCGGGTGCACTGGGTTTTGTCCTGCTTCCTCTAAAGCCTTCTCACCCCGCGTGCTCCTCAACTAGGCTCCCGCATTTCTAAGACACCTGCAGGGCGCTGGTCAGAAGGGACAGCACACGTTTCCCCAAGACTGAGCTGACCAGGCCACGGCACCCGACAAACCCAGCCTGCGCTCACGGAGGCCGCGTCCCTCGGGGGCACGGCCAGATCCCACCCTGCCCGTTCCCACCTTGCACACTGCCAGCCCACGCTCTTCTGTGCCACCAACCGCAGCTTGCTTTTGTTTCAGGTATAATCTAATCTAATTAATGCAAATACCAGAAGCTGTTAAGAGAGACAAGTGTTTATAAGATTTGTACTGAGTTTTAAAATAGCTTCCAAAGTTATAGAAGCTTTACGCAAGCACCACTGAAGATACCTGGGAGCGGGTATAGTCCCGGGATAAGGTCTACAGGCGATCTTTAATTAATCTGGGACTATACACAGCTCCGGCCTAGAGCTTTAAAAGAATCAGGCGCTCATTCCACTGGAGGTCAATCAAACTGCTTTAGGAGAGTTTCTGCTAAATTACCGGGATCCTCTTACACTGGGTCTGCTGTGACACCAAGGGCGGTAGTGCAACCGAACCGCCCATTGCCATGGCAACCTCCAGCCGATAATGATATCGGTAACGTCAAACTACTCTGTTTTAAAGGCCCATTAATCTTGCCTGCACAGCCCACCCAGAACGATTATCCCCTCTAAATCCGATTTACCAAACTTAATAATAACATGTTTTCTTACTGCTAAACTCTAAATGGAACAAACGAGCTCTAATATTCATGGTCACCAGTGACACCGTACCTGCAAACAGGGTTTTCAAAAACCAGGGTTAAGTGGCTATAAGATTACGACGAGTGTTTCTGTTAAGAAACAGAGGAGACAAAAAAAAAAAAAAAAAAGAAACAGAGGAGCCTAATAGGTACCAGCTCTGTGTTAAGTCTCACTGTCCCCTTTTGACGACTGGGACCTCAGAGGCCACACCTACTGTGAAGCAAGCGCTTACACTGGACACACAGGCTGATCAGGACTCTCCTTTAACTGCCCTTTGCTGGGTCGTCTGGACCTGCCCAGGAAGGAGGCAAAAAAATAAATAAATAAATAATTAAAAAATCTATAAATAAATAAATAAATAAATAAATAAATAAAAATTCGTGATGGGAGCCAGCCAGACAGCTATTGTCTGGATCCTCCCAGGAAGGAGGCAAAAAAAATAAAATAAAATAAAATAAAAATAAATTTAAAAATTTAATAAATAAATAAATAAATAAACAAAAATTTGTGACGGGAACCAGCCAGACAGCTATCGTCTGGAGTCTGGATCCTCTGAGGAAGGAGGCAAAATAATAATAATAATAATAATAATAATAATAATAATAATAATAATAATTTAAATCAAATTAATTAATTAATCAATTAATTTGTGACGGGAACCAGCCGGACAGCTACTGCATTCTTGGTTCAGGTTCAACCGTCCACGATGGAGTCGACACCTGGGCTAGATGGGCAGGGCATCACCAAAAGTACACCGGGAACCGAGGGCCACACTCTCAGTTCGTGCTGCCTGCCCCGCAAAGGCCCAGGGGAACTCAGAGGGGTTCACAGGGTTTGAATGGATCCTTTCCTCCCAAGAGATGTGAGTTCTGGGAAGGCTGGCCCGACCCTTAGGTGCTGCGGGCCAAGCGAGAGCCTGCATACTAGAGGTGCCAGGTGAACGCTTCTCTCCAGGGGAACCTGCACCTGGCGGCCCAGAACAGTGGAGGAGTTGTCGGGGATCATCAGGCAAAGCTGTGGCTCAGGACCAGGATGCGAGAGTTGTTCAAGTTTCTGAAATACTAACTCAAACACTCTGAATCCCGGCCCCGTTGATCCCCACTTCCGAGCTGCCGGACTGATGGACAGAGGACTGCCTTTCCCTCTGCTTCCTCCCACCCCTCCCGCCGCTTCCCCTCTAAGGACTCTGGGTCAACGTATCGTGCCAGTGATTCACCCGGGTGTGCGTGTCCAGTTCACAAGAGGCCGGGGCTGAAACGGCGAAGGGAACAAATTTGAGACACTCCTCTCCATTCGGCGGCTACTTTAATGCTGTGCCCTCTGGTTCAGCATCCCAGTTACTCTATTTTTTTGCCTCAACGCGGGAACACTAGTAAAATCCATCTTGTGGGCTTCCCAGCATAAGCAAAGACTAGGAGAATGGACAAGGCCCTACCTACAGAAATACCAGCATCAGCCCATCAGTCCACTCGCGTGAACAGGCTGGGTCCCTGCTGAGCCCCGGGAACAGCCAAGGCCAGGACGTCTAGGCGAGGGCAGGCATTCGGCACCAGAGCAACTCTGGATGGGTTCTAATTTTCCTATTTGCACTCTGCATCCTCTCTAAAGGAACTTAAGACCTCGTTTTTGAAATACTTTTAAATTACTTGTGATACTTTTTTGAGCCACAAAAATAATTAAGGAGAAAAGAAGAAATAAAACCACCACTAATATTTTAGTATATACACTTCCTTCCCTACATGCATATTTTTGTAACAGCTTTAAGGCATAATATTATACTAATTATCCATTTAAAGTGTGCATACAATTCAATTATTTTTGACACATTTGGAGTTTTGCAATCGTTACCCCTTGAGAATGTTTTCTTTACCCCCAGGAAAGAAATCCTGTACCCCTGAGCGCTCACGCCCCCGACCTCCCCACCTGTCCCCACTCCCGCCCCAGCCAAAGGCAACTACCAGTGTCCTTTCTGTCTTAATGATTTGTCTGTTCTGGATATTTTATATCAATGGAATCACACAATATGGGGTCTTTGGTAACAGGATTCTCTCACACAGCATAGTATTTTTAAGGTCTTTTTGCATAATTTACCAGCAGTTCATTCCTTTTTATTGCCCAAGTGCCATTCCGTTACGTGGATGAACCACATTGTGTGTGTGTGTGTGTGTGTGTGTGTATATATATATATATACATATTATGCACATATATAGAGAGAGAGTATATTACTGGGTCATATGGTAACTATGCTTAATATTTTTTTCTTTTGCTTATATTTTTATGTTTTTATATGTTTTTATAATATACTTTCGAGTTTGTTTTACATCTCCAGTCTGCATTTGCCCACTCCCCATAAAAGTCTCCAATGGTGAATAATTTACAGGGGGTGGGGAAAAAAAAAGATTCCCTTAGCCCCAAACTTTGGTTGCAACTATCACATAAACAAAGGCTCTAAATAATGACCTCTCTGCACTGAGGGGGGCACTTGATGGGATGAGCACTGGGTGTTATTCTAGATGTTGGAAAATTGAACACCAATAAAAAATAAATTTATAAAAATATAAATAAATGAATGAATAAATAAATAAATAAATAAATAAATAAATAATGATCTCTCATACTGAGGTCACGATTTAATTTTCCTGATTTACTCAACTGTTTGAATAAAATGAGGCAAGTCATACTTGAAAGATATAAACAACATTCAATTTTTGTCTTGTGAATACTTTTCTGTTCCCCCGACTTCCCACTTGGATTCTACTGGAACTCAGGAAAGAAACTCTTCAGCTCTACTTTCCACGTAAGCTCATCTCAACCGTATTGGACTCCTGACACGGGCTCAGTTCATGCTAGTCCTTGCCTTCAGGCTGCTCATCTGACCGTCGGGAGCCTGTACCCATGGCGCATCTGGACAGAGCTTGTTACAGCGAGGCGACTTCTGAAGAATGGGGAGATTCTTTCCAGCTCAAATTAAGATTCTTCTGATAAACTGGGGAGGCAAGAAGAATTTTTCTCCGTGCGTGACAAAATCCTAGTATTGTAGGAATAAAGAAAATGAGCACCACACTGACTTGATCTCCTATTTTTATCCTTGACCCCTCGATGAAGAAACTCACTCTCCTGCGGGCCAGAGGAAAGAGTAGATTGGCAAAGCCAGCCTCTAAAAGATGTACAGAAAAAGCTGAGCGGCTATGTGAGATGAGAGGAACAATTACAAATTACTTCCCAGGGCTGGAAAGCACGTTCTCTGGGTGTGATGTTTTTTTTAATAAATTTATTTTTTATTGGTGTTCAACTTGCCAACATACAGAACAACACCCAGTGCTCATCCCGTCAAGTGCCCCCCTCAGTGTCTGGGCATGATCTCTAATTATTCTGAAAATGCCAAAATATTTGACTTCCAGGTGAACAACGCCGATGAAGTGTTGGGATGGAGGGTCCATACTAGGGTTAAGATAAGAATGTGGTGTCCAAATGAGTGACCATCCCTACAGAACAGCCTATTGCTGTCCTGAAATCCCCAGCACCTCGGGCCCCAGCCATCCCGTATCTCGGCAGACGCTGGAACGGCACCCAACCCTTCTAAAGAAGGCATTCAGTTACAGTATGGAAAATGAAGAATCTTGGAAAGGAAATCTTGCGTAGATAAAAAGGTCCTTTGTTTTCTGTTTTCCCCCAATAACTCACAGGAGGTTCTCAAATAAGGAGACTGTACCATTCAAGTCCCCCTTCACGTTCGCTCACCCGGAGCACACAGAGCTGCATTCTCCTCGAGAGAACATTTGAACAAAAAAATCTGCTTACCTCGTGCCTGGGACAGGGAGAGCCATCTCGTATCCCGACACACGCATGACGGCCACCAAATCCACCCTCGCACACGTTACAATGTGGCTTCTAACGAGCCGGCGCTGCCGTGATGCTTCGCGGTGGCCGGGCAGCCACTGTCAGGCAGGCGCCAGTCCAGGGCTCTACTCTACTTTCTCACCGAAGCCTCACTACGCACTACGAAATGATACGCCCAACTCCACCATTTTGCACAAAAGGAAACACAGCTGAATAACCTGAAAAAATGTTCAGAGGCCAGATCGCAGCAGAGTTGAGGTGTTAGCAGAGTCTGCCTGGAGCTGGCGTGTGTCATCAAGACATGCCTGTGCACGTAGGTCATGAATCTTCCTCGTAAGAACTTTATGAGACAGGTCAGCCGTGTAGAAGAAAGCTCCTTTCAAGGCGATGATCCCAACTTTGCACACAAATGCCGGAGAGAACTCTCCGACAGCAGCCCAAAGACGACGCAGCCGAGTGTTCTGTTATGCAAGGGCGGGGACGACTACACGGTGTGATCGGGAAAAGATGTCCTTGTTGACCTCCCGACTGCCCGGGCAAGTTGTGGCACCTCTAATCGCGTGGCACTGCCCCTTCCTTGTGTATAAAACTGGGAAAATTGGGCAGCCCAGGTGGCTCGGTGGTTTAGCGCCGCCTTCAACCCAGGGCCTGATCCTGGGGTCCTGGGATCGAGTCCCACGTCAGGCTGCCTGCATGGAGCCTGCTTCTCTCTCTGCCTGTGTCTCTGCTTCTCTGTCTCTGTCTCTCATTAATAAATTTTAAAAAATAAATAAATAAATAAAAAGTAAATAAATAAACAAAACAAAACAAAACTGGGAAAATACACTCCTGACACCGGAAAGGTCCTTCTCAGTGAGCACTGGCAAGTGCGCTCCGTGGATGCACCAACCCCGCTCGGCTCACAGCTACACCCGCAGCACCCGGCATGGACCCGGCCCTCAAAAAATCCCAGAGCTCAGTTGTATAAAAATAAACTCCTGGAGATGAGGGCTCTCCCCTTTGCTGTTCTGGTTGCCGATCTGCCACCAGGGCCTGGACCGTGGTGGCCTGCGAGCGAGTGAGCTCTCAAGCATTTGCTCAAGGGTAAGAAAAAGTGAGCCTGCAGGACCCTCAAGTGCCTGCCTAGACCGTGCCCAGGTTTGTATGCACGGCCTCCCCCAGCACGCAGGCGGCACAGGCGTCTCGACCGCAAGACGCACCGAGATGCCGAGAAACAGGAAGTGGACTCTCAATCTCCACCATGAACGAGGGCCTCGGACACTGCATTGTTACCTTATTTGGTCTAAGGACCCTTTCCCAAAGCATCTCCTAAGTCTAGTGTTTTGAACAATGCCCTTTAGGAAATCCTGGGACAGGAGATCGGAGAAGGCGAGGGACCAAACCAAGCAACTGGTGGACTACTAACACTGGCATCAGCTTACTCATCTGCGGGTGTCACAAACGAGAGGGCTTTCTGGCCATTGAGCTCACCTGGCGTGACCTCCCATCCTTCTGGGAGTCTGATCCCAAGGATGAAGCTGTGGAAACATAACTGGCTCGGGGACCATAATGACACCATTTATCATGCTAATGGGGACAGTAAAGCCCATCTCCAGGATAACACGGTCATCTTTTCAGCAACAGCAGCCACAGATACAAGCGCAGGCCTTCCTGTTCCACTCCCTGCCCCTAGAGGGATGGAAAAACATGATCTCTTAGGAATCTTCTAGTAGATCACAAAGGGAAAGCCTGCTTTCGGGGTTTAAAGAAGAAGGGGAGAGAAAACGCAGACGTCCAGGTGCCTACAGGTCGATGAGCGGACCGGCCCTGACGCTTTCCACGTCAGCCTACCACCACGCCCCGCGGACCTGCAGTTCCTAGGGCATCCTCCGAGGATGCAGATCAAAGCGCTGCCCACCAGCTCCGTACAGCACACACACTGACCCCGTGGAGCTGGCGCCCTTGATCCTACCTTGTGCCTGCATGACTGCAAGTGTCATCACCTCGGCTGCTCCGAGGCCACCTAAGTCAGCGTGCCTAAGATGCAGTGTGGTTTCCGTCATGACCCTGCCACCTGCGAGGTCTGTCCCAGCTAGGAGTCACGCTCCCCCTCACAGCTGATGCCCTCCACCTCAGGGCCCCCCCCATCATTACACCTGCCCCCACCCCAATCCCTCCAACCCGCTTTCCATGCTCTCAGTGACCTTTTGAAAATCATCATCATTGAGCCTCATTTGCTTGAAGCAGCTCCCGCCGTGGTCAGGGTGGAGTTCCAGGTTCCTTCCTCCCTCCCAAGCCTTGTGTTACCGGCATCACACGTGTGTGTACACAGCACACGCCCCTGATCAACAGGACTACAAAATCATCTGCATTTCCCTCGATTTGTCATGTGATCCGAGCTCTCTATCGCGCACACCTGCACTGCCCGGAGTTCCTTCTCTCCACCTCCTCCGGGCAGTGCTGACCCTTGCACCATCCTGAGCCACAGAGTTCTCCCCGTGCTGCTCACATGGGATGCCCCGATGCACATATCAAAATGTCCTGGGGCAGCTTGTTTTCCTGCCCCAACCCCAACTGTCAGTCCCCCATAAGGGCAAGAATTTAAACACTTATCCAGACTCTACTTTGTTCCAAATCAGTTTAAAGGTGGGTTAGAAGGGAAGAAAAAGTATAAGGGAAAATGCAAGGATGGAAGCTTACTAAATGAACGACATAAAAGCAGTTAGCGGCACCATCCATGTTTGCAGGCCACTATCCTGGCTCCAAGTTTTTGTCTTTGTCAACCAGCTACGAGGAAAACACCTGCTCAGTTACACTTAGAGCAACAGAAGCAAAGCCGAACGCTCCGGGGAAGCCAGCTTTCCAGACAGTCGCCCCTCCAGGCCTTTGGGAGAAAGCACAGAGCGACCCACGGCCTCCTTTGCAGGCAGGACGAGCTGCTGCTCCCTCAGGGCCCCCAGCACATCACCTGCAGGACACAGACCTGAGGGCAAGTCCGCAGAGGACCAGCCAGGTCCAGCCGGTGAGCTGAACCCCGGACGGTGTGCAAAAGGGACGGGCCGCACGACTGCCAACGCCTTGCTGCAAACCTTCCTTCTCCAAGACTACATTTGAACAGACACGGGGGCCGAGAGTGTGAGAGTTTACTGCCTGACAAATAACTGGAATGCAACTAGTCTACGTTGCCAAATACACACAGAATCACAAATATTATTCACGGGGATCCCTGGGTGGCTCAGCGGTTTAGCGCCTGCCTTTGGCCCAGGGCACAATCCTGGAGTCCTGGGATCGAGTCCCGCATCGGGCTCCCTGCATGGAGCCTGCTTCTCCCTCTGCCTGGGTCTCTGCCTCTGTGTATCTCTCATGAATAAATACAATCTTTAAAAATAAATGAATAAATAAATATGCTTATGCCCATCACAAGGACTTGCTAACAGATAAGACTTATTTGTCTATGGAAAAGCGGGCGGGGGGAACCCATGACAAGGTGGAGAACACATGCCTGGATGGCACCCCTGCAGGGGAGCTGGGTGTTACCTACAGCTGAGACGTCCACGATGCAGCACGACGACTATACCTCTCGCTGTGGATCCACAGGCGGATCTGTGCCCTCAAGCCCCCGAAGCCCCATGAGGACTGTCACCATCCATGTGGGACGACCAAGTCGGGTGTGACTGTGTACGTCCCGAGGAACACCAGCACCCCTGCCTTCACCCTGCAGTCCGTGGTGACCCACACATATCGACAGCGACACCGACCCAACCTCCAGACCCTTGATGCCGGACTAGCCCAGGGCAGGGCTGCACAGAGGACAAGCGACCCAAAGGACAGGTGGCTAGGAAGGAACAAAGGCAGCTCGAACCTGCGGCGAATGCACCACATCGGGAGAGCACCCTGGAGGTCAGGGTGGGGCCAACGGCACTCAGGAAATGCCAACTGAGGTCCAGTGTTCGCACTGCCTGCCTCTGCCCCACGGCGCCAACCCCGCCCGCCAGTCGCTCTGGGCTCCGGCTGCACTTCCGACCCCCTCCGACCCCCAGAGGCGGCCCTGAGCACCTTCTGGGTTCCTGGGCGTGGGGGAGGCAGCTCGCGTACCCTCCTCGGTGGCGGCAGCCCGGGAGGGCATGGCCCGGCTCTCCTCTGGCCCAGCTTCTCGGTCGTCAAGAGCCTAAGAAAGAAAAATAAATAAATAACTCAATGGGAAACTCCGGCGGGTTCAGATCTGCGCCCAGGAGACGGAAATCGGGATCACGGGCCTGGGAACTGGGACAGGCCGACGCGGGTGGGGCCGGCTGCATAGACGAGGCTGAAGGCTGCTGGGAGGAGGCTGACAGGAGACGGGGCCTGGAGGCAGGGCCAGCAGGGTCCCTGCCGCCAACGCCCCACGTCACAACCAAAGGCCCTCCGGTACCTAATGCATGAGCTGCAAAGGCCACCCCCCTCCCCCCCCCCAGATCTGAACATCCCGAGGGCGGAAGGGAGCGGCGCCGCTCAGCTGGTGCCCCCGGGCTCCACAGGCTGCCCTAGCCGTGACCACACCGGGTGCCCAAGGATGAGCCCGGGAGCCCCAGATCCCGCACGACGTGCCCCACGGCGAAGTGCCCGAGGCTGCGGTGGCGCACGGCCCACGGCGGGGTGGCAGGTGACACTGGGCAGGGGACACGGCAGCCGGCCCAGAGCCCTGGACCCTCGTGGGCGGGGTAGCAACCGGGCTCAGTTGGGCTCTTGGCTCCTCCAGAGCAACACCCCAAGGCCAGAGCAGCGACAGCAACGTGAAACATGCAAATACACACATTTAACCAAATCTCAAAGGGCAGGAAATGAGAAGTGCCGGCTCGCCAACCCCACGACCAGCGTCCTCTCCTGCAGGGCCCGCCGTGGAATCACGGAGTGACTGGGCCAGGGACTGCCCGAGAGGCCACGGGAGCCTCCCCACACAGGCTCAAGGCCCAGCGGCCCTCACCACCCGGAGGGCCTCATCTTCAGGGGAGGCCAAGGCCAAGCCTACGGAGAAAGGGCATCAGGCTGCTGCTCCGATTACAGAACACAACCTGACAGAGGAAAACACTTAGTTTTTTTTTAATGGGGTCTATTAAAAACAATGTTTAGGGCGGCCCAGGGGGCTCAGAGGTTTAGCGCCGCCTTCGGCCCAGGGCGTGACCCCGGGGTCCCGGGATCAAGTCCCACGTCGGGCTCCCTGCACGGAGCCTGCTTCTCCCTCTGTCTGGGTCTCTGCCTCTCTCTCTCTCTCCGTGTCTCTCATGAATAAATAAATCTTAAAAAAGAAATGTTTATTCTTATGAGTAGATTTGGATGCAATCATAGAACATTTGAATTTCCCAGCTCCATTGCTAGTTTTAGCCAAAGTCTAGAACTAAATTCTCAACATTCTGATTAACAGGAAAAAGTGTGATGAGAGAACTAAAACATGATCGAAAAATATAGCTCAGATTTTGCCTATTATCTGATTTCCTAATATCTTTGCTTTTTGGATATTTAGCACCAACCTGTCATTTTTTAACGTTCAATGTTAAATTGCAAATTATCAGTTCCCCCCTCCCCCAATGTCTGCAATGATACAGTGTGGTAACACGGACCCTTAACAAACCCTAACAAGTACGGCATCTAAATGGGATCATCACCTGAACGCCTCTTGTCTACGTAGACTTGGGTAAAGCAGACTCAGGTTTCTGGACTAAGGCTTTATCGTCGTTGCTCTAGAAAGGCTGAAGATAACCGAGCAATGCCCAAATCCCAAGACCGAGGGGCTAAGACAGGATATGCCGCAGCTCAGAATAAATTAGTCATTAGTTCCAAGTCATTATCTACAGCTGTTGTGTAAAAAAGAACTAAACAAAAACAGGCATAATTTTATGCACCTAAGATGTCATAAAACATGAATACTTTATTACTAAACTAATTCCATACTTGTTCCCCCAAATTGTAAAGCTTTAGCATTGACAACCTGTAACAGTTATCACCTGTTTTCATTTAAAATAGCAACAAACTGGGATCTCTGGGGGGCTCAGCAGTTGAGTGCCTGCTTTGGGCCCAGGGCGTGACCCTGGGGTCCTGGGATCGAGTCCTGCGTCAGGCTCCCTGCATGGAGCCTGCTTCTCCCTCTGCCTGTGTCTCTGCCTCTCTCTCTCTGTCTCTCATGAATGAATAAATAATCTAAAAAAAAAAAAAAAAGCATCAAACTAGAAAAGGAGTACCATCAAAAACATTAAGTTCAAAAATACTATAGAAACGTTTCGTGGAACAGGTAAGAACTACTCTGGATGTCAATTAGAGTTCTGGACCCAATCCAGGTGGGTATACTGAAGGGGCTGGGGGTCCCCCGCCCAGGAGCCGTCCTCCAACACTGTGCGATACGGGCCACCTCCATTCCTAAGGCCACTCCCAAGTCCCCGTTGTTACTTGCAGTTCTGACCAACTGACTGCAAATGAGGGGATCCCACAACCTCCCGACCTGGGATGTGACTGATCTGCTGGCGCGGCTCGCAGACCTCAGAGGAACGGTGCCCTTGCAAGATCACTGGTTTATTATAAAACACTGTAACTGAGGAAGAGCCGGGTGGAAATACCGCCCGTGGGGAGGGCCAGGAAAGGTGTCGCGGAGCCTGCCTGCAAGCTCCCTGAACCCGTGCTCCCGGTTTTCCCGGGGGCTTCAGTCCAGAGGCCTGATTGATCATCTCACTGGTATTGGTGCCTGAACCCTAACGGCAGCCCCCCTCCCACCCTGGAGGCCGGGCCCTGGAGCGGAAGGCTCGAGCCCACAACCACAGCGCAGGCATCAGGCACTTGCCAAAAGCTCCTCATTAAGCCAACAAAAGATGCCACTGTGGCTGTGGATGCCTCAAAATCCCACAGGTGACAGAGCTATAATCCCGGAAGCAGAAGTAGACAAAGAACAAGATGCATTTCTTCTAAGTCAGAACATCCTCCAGAACCTCTGCCTTCTTCCCCCCGCCCACCCTCCAGCCACACAACACGGGCTCCGAGAAAGAGGAGGAGCGCGGACACAGGCAGCTCCAGGCCATTCCATGGTGACGGATGCTTCTCGTAAAATGACAATCTCCAAGAAGCCGGAGAGCTGTCTCCGTTTGGCCTCTGTTATCCCGAGTCCACTGCAATAGATTACTGAAGCACCTAGAACAACTCATCCTAAACTCGCCATGTCAACTATCATCTCAGATGCGTCAGGAGAAATCATGATCCCACCTCAGAAGCCGGTGGTTTTTCATAACGAGACACGTTCACGATGTTTGCTAGACACACGGGATGCTCCGTTCCTTTCAGGAGTTTGGTCACCAGGTGCCACGCTGCAACCAGAGCATCTAAAGACACACGTGCCACTGAGCTCTGTGGGCACCTGCAGGGAGCCACGTGCATCTGGAGCAATGCAGCCCCTCAAGGTCTGGGCTCCGCGGGGCCAGATATCCACTGCAGGGCGGGGGGGGGGGGGGGGCAGGTGAGAGCCACAGGGATCCCCGAAGGCCTCAGTATCTTGAAATGAAAAGCATCCTTAAGCAAAATGAGGAAATACTGTCCACCACAAAATGATACATGTCCTAAAACCCAACAAAGGGATGTAGTTCATCCTATGAAAAGCATGTTATTTCTTTAAATAAAATAATAAAATAAAATATTTTATTTCTTTAAATAAAACCCTACATGAGGGCACCTGGGTGGCTCACTTGGTTAAGCATCTGCCATCAGTTCAAGTCATGATCCCAGGGTGGGTCCTGGGACCGAGCCCCAGCTCGGCGGGGAGCTTGCTTCTCCCTCTCCCTCTGCCCTACTCATGGGCACACACGCATGCTCTCCCTCTCTCTCTCTCAAATAAATAAAATCTTTTTAAAATTTTAAATAAAACCTGATATGGATTAAGCCAATAATCCTTGATACATAATGTTTTTGACTGAATCTGTCATTTAATTATAGGAGGCAAACATTACACAAAAAGCCAAAACTGTGATAAATGAGATTTTTTATATATATATAACGGTTTACTTTGTAAAGCCTACATAGTCCTGAAACCTGTGCCTTCCTAATGGATGTGCTTGAGAACACAGGACCTCAGGGTACCCGGTGAGTGAATCCACCATATCCTGGGGCGCAGGTCAACTAGATTGACACAGCCCTTTTACTCAAAATAACACTACACTTTGCTTTAATAATTAAGATGCAAATATTTTTTATATTGTTCCAGATTCTACAAAACATAAAAAATAATAGAGATGAAACATTTTAAACTCCGAGATAGGCATGCTATGACGTCACTGAAAACTGACGCTGGAGCCATTTTGCGAAGGGCAAAAAGCTCTTTGAAAGGAACATTTCGAGTGACCAGTCCCCATTTAAAAAGAAACTACACATGTGGTCAAAATGCTTAACTGCATCTAAGCCTTAAGAAATCCCAGGAGTAGGTATTATTCACGTATAACAACCCTAAATACAACCGCTTTTATTAAGAATTACATAAAATCAATTAATACAAAACACCGTATTTTACAACATTATTATAATCCAACACTAGTGATGCTGGCTTCTGGAAAATAAATACACAAATTACTATTTTCTATTGGCAAAATATTATGTTGTAATTTTCACTCTGCTGATGGAACACAGCTTCCAGTTCCATGTTCCTGAAGTTTTATTGGAGACAAAGCGCTGCCCTCCGGAACACAGTTCCCAAGACAAGGAGCGTGCAGTCTGTCCTCTCGAGGAGCATGAGTTACTGTATTACCGGAAGGAAGGGACACACGTACCTTGAGGAGAAAGGCTCTGTCCAAAAAGTATTTCCTGAAGAGTTTAATATCTGCCTCCAACAAATGCTCGGCTGTGTGGTTCAGCGTCAGCGTCAGCGTCCCCGACGGGTGAACATACTGCAGGAAGGCACGTCCGCCGAGGTGCACTCGGGAGAGGTCGGGGGAACGTCTGCCCTGGAAACTGAAATGTCACAAATCAAAACCTACTGGCAGCTTCAGAGACCTCAACCCCAAGGTCCCACCTCACTTGCCACTCCCCCCCTCCCCCCGTATTACCAATGCAACTGGCACAAGGATCCGTGAAAGCCACCTGACAATAAGCGCGCAGAATCACGTAAACAGATCCTAACGAAGCCACCTCCTTCCACCGAGACACGATGCCAGTTGAGAAGCTATTCACATATACTACATACTTTACAGTTATCTGTAGAGCCAGTGACACGACTGACTTTTAAACATTTTACTTTGATATTTCATTCTCTGTTTAATTCAGAAAGAGGCCTCTTGCTTTAATGGGGTCACATGTCCTAGAACAAATTAGCAGGCAGCCAACAGCTTATTAGGTGATTACAGTGGAAAACAGATAGGCTCTCCAGGGAGCATGGGGAGGTTTGGATGTTACAAACAAGTGGGATATTCATAGCACACTGGTCCACTGTTGTAAATCATTTTATCATGCAAATTAAAACGCATGAATTTGACCTTGTGGTATTCTTGATAACATCCATGTACAAAGAAGCAGTATTCCCAGACTAAAGTCCCGAAAATAAACTTATTTTCTGTTCTGTTTCGGCCAACGACAATCGCACATTTACCAGCTATACACAGGCTTCACGGTCAGTGTCATGTTCTGGATGGCCCACAAGGTCATTCCATTTCAACCAGTGAAGGAGCCTCAGGAGGAACATGCTAGTGCTTCCAGGGAGCAGCCCCCTTCAGCACGCAGTGACGCCTCCACAAATTGCTCCCAGAATCCTCGCTTCACAGCGCTCGCCCTATGCCCCTTTCCTCTTCTTACATGACCTCATTTTATTAACGAATTTATACTTCATGAAAATATACTTCCAGTCAAATAAATGTTATCTCCATCATATGGAGCAGCAAAAAGAGATCCATTAAGAGCCCCTGAACTCTAAGATGTGGGGAAGCTCCCCAAATTCTTGACATTAACGTCTAGAATCTTCTAGAAAACTCCCCATCTTAACATGTGACTGAATGTTAGTCCCCATCCTAAATGGACTCTGAGCCTGAGCCAGAAAATGGAAGGTTCACTATACACTCAGACTTTAGCTGACGGTCTACTTCTAATACCATTCATGAATAGATTGGTTAGACCTGCAAAATTTTAAAGCCCATAATACCTCCTGGTCCTGAAGACAACAGAAAGGTACTAAGTTACCCAAGATGAAGTCAGCCAGGACTTTGATCTCACACTGAACCATCCACAATGACCAAGTCAAAGGAAGTAGTCCTGCCTTGGTCTCTTGGGCCAAGCTAGTGGAATCATGTTAGAGGCAAACAGAGGGCAATTCCTTTTGATGGGCTTTTCCATTGTTTGGTGGTCATGTGACCAAAGCAGAACAAAAATAGAAAATTCGAACATCAACTCTATATCCATTATGTACCATAAATTAATTCTATTAACTCTATAGCCATTAAAACCATAAATTAATTACACTGAGTTTCATGAGCCAAATAAGAAAAACCAGCCCGTTAAGACACACCATATAATAATAAATCAGTGATATTTAATATTTACATAGCACTTTGTGATTTTCAATATACTTTCCCATTTATTTTTTAAGACCTGTTAATAAGTCAAGGAGATCATTATATGTGAATCCCCCTTTCATAAGAATATGACCTTATTCATAAGATTATTCTAAGTAATAAACCACACATTTTCATTCACTGAAAATGTTGATATCATGATGAACATAGCAAACTTTACAGTTCCTCTATTATTCCCTTTACATGACTTCACTAGCTCCTAATAACCATATTGTACCTTAGGATTTATCTATTACTAATTTAACAAAAATTTATATTCTTTCAATGAGTGTTACATGTTGACACTAGACATACTGCAGCGGGTATACAAATACTTTCAGCCCTCCAGTGATACAGGATGGAGACCTAACAAACGATGACTACATTTAAAATTTATAAATTATGATTAATATTGTGAATAATTTTAATCACCATATTGTAAATTAATCATAATGATAAAAGACCCTAACATAGATGGCTTCTCTGAAGCAATGGTATTTAAGGTGAAATCAGAAAGATACGTAGTAGGTAGGCTAGTGTTTCCCAATTTTTTTCTTTTTGTTTTCCTAATTTTTTTCTTGATTATAGTCTCCTACGAAGCCCTTTAAGACATTTTTTTCCCTAACGAACCCCCTCCCCATGAAATATTGATACCAAATATACCTGTGTATCTGCTTATGTACTCTGTACCTTACACATGAGAACTAATGGCAACACATAAACCGTTATTAGCTTGTGGTCTGGTTATTTCCACTCTTCTATGGTCAAACACTTTATAGAAACAGATCAAGAGAGAATCAATCTAGGGACGCCTGGGTGGCTCAGCGGTTCAGCGTCTGCCTTCAGCCCAGGCTGTGACCCCGGGGTCCTGGGATCGAGTCCCACATTGGGTTCCCTTCGAGGAGCCTGCTTCTCCCTCTGCCTGTGTCTTTGCCCCTCTCTCTGTCTCTCATGAATAAATAAATACAGTCTTAAAAAAGAGAGAGAGAGAGAAAATCAATCTATCGAGTAGCCAAACTCACTTTGTGATGTCTTCAACCAGCTTGGAGTGTCCGGCACGTAAAGCCAAGTCTAATGGTGTGGCACCTTCTTCATTGGGTAAAGACAAAGCCTGAACTCCCCCAGGGAGGCACAAGAGGAAATGAGAGAGTTTAGGCAGGCCCCATCTCATAGCCAGGTGTAGAAGAGACTCTCTGCATAAAGAAACTGAAAAGAAAGACAAATGGTATTAGTTCCTTCACTTACAAACTCTGTCATCTAGGTTTTATCTACAATACCATCTATTTAGACATAATAAGAATGTCAGAACTGGAAGGATCATCAAAAGCATCTAATCCGAACAACACCTTAATTTTTTTTTTTTTTTTAAGTAGGCTCCCTGCCCAGTGTGAAGCCCAACACGGGGCTTGAACTCATAACCCTGAGATCAAGACCTGAACTGAGATCAAGAGACACACAACTGACTGAACCACCCAGGTGCCCCCATTTTACTGATGTGGACAGGCCAAGCGATTCGTCCAAGGTAGCCAGTGGGTGCTGGAGCCAGGTCCACTCCATCGCTGGTATGCTGCTGTTTCCACCCACCGCAGGGCACACTGACATCACCTTCCACTTGTGCAGTCAAGTCATTCGGGGAAAACTAGTCTAGGTGCACACCATCGTGTAGAAACACACCCAGCTGTCCTTTGAGGGGATGCTGCTACTTCAGGTGGGCAGTATGAAGGCCACAACCATAAAGGAGTCCCTGTTCCCACTCTCCATCCTCAGAGATGCTCCTCCCCTGATGAGAAGCGAGGACAGAAATGGGTTTCGCATGTCCAGAAAAGGAGAGAATACGGTGGTTCTCACACTTCACAGAGGTGCTTTGGTGCATCTCCTAGGTCCTGGGATTCCATCACTGCTGGAAAAGCCGCCCTAGTGCTCTGCTTAAAAAACTCAGTCTGTGCCTCTTCAGATGGCAAAGGGCTCTTGGCTCATCTGTGTGTCTGAGTTTTCCCTGCGGTGTTTGCGGCTTTCCATTACACAGTCTATCGCTGTACAGGCTGAGGGGTTGTATTATTCTCCACACCTATCACAGTATCTGACAAACCGAAGTCATCCAGTATCTGTGGAGCTGAATGGCAACCGTTAAAATCTCCAATATTTGGGTGTATTCAAATTGCCTTATCTGTATGGAGTTTGCACACCTGTATTTCTACCCCAGTGCTCAGTGCCTGGAACCCAACTGGCTCAGGATAAATATTACACTGCAAATATTTCTACTGCAATACTCAAATATGAAAATAGAAAGAAAGAATAGATTTGCTTACATTAACAAAAAAGGTAGGCCCACGAACTCCCTAGACACCAAGACACACCTTACAACAAGCCTTATCTAAACCTGAGAATCCAAACACTCAGGATCCACGTGCAATGAGAATGTGAACTGCAAGTTAAATAATGCTACTGGCTGCAGCCGTAACGGGAGAGACGTCCAGAGCATCCCGCATCGCACTGCAGGAAAAGCCAGAGAGGTGGGATTGTCTTCTACCCCAGTACAGCGCCTGGCACCTGTATGCAACTGGAAATATCTGCATATTGAATGAATGAATGAATGAATGAATGAATGAATGAATGAATATATGAGCAAGGGGGCTCTTTCCCTGATGAGTCCCCATGAAAGTTAGCTTTAGGGATATGATGACAGCTGCTATTTGGAGCCTCGATCATTCTTGGTTCCACCTCTGATACTTCAACTAAAATGTGTGAGCAGAAACGATGTACTCTCACAGAGTTTGGACATTGATGGCAAAAACTAGCCAGTCCTCCACACAACTGGTTATCCGCATTAACAGGACTTGACTTTCCCATGGTCTTCATTAGCGTGACTTCCCTACTCCAGGAGACTTCCCTGCACAAATGATTCTGTGCTCATCCATCCTTCAAGACCCATCAACTCTTCTGCAAAAAGCATCATGTTTAAGCCCTAAAACCAATCTTTAGGACCCAGTGATCCCTATCCAACCCTAATCCAACTCCTGCCCTGCCCACCACCCCTCCTTTGCATTAGAAGAACATCATTAAACCAAGCTTCAAGTTCTCATTCCACCCCAATCCTGCCCCTCCCCTTGCAAGGGCTGCTGGGGCTCCACGAGGCCGTCTCCCGTACCAGCCCATGCAGGCAGCTCGGTTTTCGTCTTGCCAGCAGGCCGTGGGGTGCTATGTGGGGAGCCAGCCTCCAGCAACACTCAAACTGGAAACGGTAACAAGGAAATGTCCCGCTGCACAAATGCATTTACATTCTCAGTGGTTCATACTATTTCTTTACCGAGATCAAGAACATAAAGTCTTATGTTTCAAATACGTAAATGAGCCCTTGCAGCAAAATACCACGGACTTGGCTATGCATTTGCTCTCTGACCTGTGTGACTCGGCACAGTCCCCCTCCACCTGTAAAGTGACATCTGAAATCCCAAAACATCTAAAAATGAAGCAGTGCACACACCTGCCAGATATCTGCTTAACAGGCTTGCTATCTTCAAAGGCTACCGACAAACTCATCTTTCTTTTATTAAGTTTTTGACCTTTAAACTCATTTCATTGGAAGGTAGGGTTTTCAATTCTTAACAAATTCCAAACATGGCATGTTTGATAACATTTCCATTTTTTTTCTTTCTTAAATAATAACAGGAAGAGACTGGCTAAGATCAGGTAACATAACAAACACAGAGGCACAAGGACACTCCCCAACATGTATGTCCGCATGAGGTCACAACCAGCCACCCCAGAATGGAATTGCTATGTCACCCCAATCTCCCCCTGGTAAGACTTACCGCATGGTTACATGGGACACAATTTTCTTTCAAGAAAAAAAAAGCCAAAAGGGAACATCTAAACCTCTTGCATCCCCTTTTAAGACAAGACTACTGGGGAACCTCACAGCTTTCTCATTCTGCTCGGAAGCTCGGAGCCCAGAACCAGGCGAAGAGCCTGAAATAGGAAACACGGTGACATATATAAATAATTCCGCTTGTTATAGAGTTTCAGATTGTTAACAGCGGTCAGGAAAACAAGCTGTGAAAAGGGGGTCATACAATCTGGCAGCAGCGGGGCGGGTGCTTAAAAGGTGTTTTTATCCAAATAAATAGGTCTCCTCCCACTTGGCCAGGGCCAGCAGCCCTGCGACTACTGTGCCTGGAACAGAAGGACACTCACCGTCCTCGTGGCAGACGTCCAAAAGCGCCACGGGCACAGCCGGCCCAGCCACCCCACCACGGACGGCGGAGCAGGGGTGACGTCGGGCACCCCGCCGGGCGCCAGGGCTGCGGGCAGCGGAGGACTAAGGGCTCCATCGAAGCCCTGGGCCCCAGGATGTCACAGCGGCCTCTGCAAGCTGCGAGCCCAGGTGCCCGCCGAGCCCGGGCGGCCCGGCCCCGACAGCCACAGAGGCGCAGGGAGGCGGAGGCCACGCGAAGCAGTGCCGCGGCCACTGCCGGTACGTGAACCGCAGCCACAGGCTAACACAGAAACCCCCCAAGAAGCCTGATGCTGTCGGGGGACCACGGGAGAGCGCACAGAGCGCATCTCCATCACCGCGGGACCTCGCCGAGTGAAACCCACGGCACGCTGTTCAGGATCAGGACCACATAGGCAGAAGCACCTGAAGGGGAAGCAAGGCCACAGCTACTGTAAAGTCAGCGGCGTCCCCGGAACAGAGGGGCCACGCCGGGGAGGAGGGGACCGGAGCTGCCCTGGGTCCCGTGGGCCCACAGGTCTCCCCCCGACATGCAGAGCCATGTCTAAGGACCCCCCAGAAGCGAACACAGGGCTGCAGAAGGGGAGGAGGGTGGGCAGACGGGGTGAGTGGGTGATAGGCGTGTGATGGGATGGGTGCTGGGTGTTTACTGAATGCTGCCAAATTGAATTTAGATTTAAAAAATGTAAAAAAATTACAATAATAATAAAATAAATTTTTAAAAAATTATCTTCCCCAGAAAATGAAAACAGAATTTCTAGGGCAGGCATTAAGTTTTTTTTTCTAAAAGATTCCCAAGTGGGATCCCTGGGTGGCGCAGCAGTTTGGCGCCTGCCTTTGGCCCAGGGCGCGATCCCGGAGACCCGGGATCGAATCCCACATCGGGCTCCCGGTGCATGGAGCCTGCTTCTCCCTCTGCCAATGTCTCTGCCTCTCTCTCTCTCTCTCTCTCTCTCTCTCTCTCTATCATAAATAAATAAAAATTTTTAAAAAATTTTAAAAGATTCCCAAGTGATTCCAATTACAATATCAGGGTTAAGATCTCCTACTTTCACTAAGTACTTAACAAAATCCCTACCTATGCTGCCTTTTTATGTCTTCCCTATCACCTCCTATGATCTATTAGCTAAAAATTTCACCAATGAACAATAACTAAAAAAAAAAAAGCTTGTGGCTCCTCCATGTCATTTTTAATCTACAATACTTGCCCCCAAACCAAGATACATCCTCAAAGGTTGTAAGCAAAGTACTAAAGATAGATACGAGAGGAACAAAAACCTAGAAGCAAATACTTTCCAGTACAATTTAATTCAGAAGTACTTCCAAGCTCCAGAGTTTACTAACATTTCACAAGTACCTAGAGCAGCCATGGAAATGTACTCTACACCTTAAGTTCAGGAACAAAATATATTTAATTCACATGCATCCAAATCATGAAAATAAGTTGTCCTCTCGTTTCCAAACCACATATGTATTTATGGAGATCTCAAGGTTTGCACCTGAGACATCCAGTAGACAAACACAGGAAGACACGAGGACTGAGTACTACCTGCCAGGCCCTGTGGACACAAAGGGGGACAAGGTCCCTTGTCTTTGAAGAGCATCGTGCCAGCCCACTTTTGTTTGGAATGAACGCCTGGTCCGTGAACCCACTGCCTGACGAGTTACAGCTCTAGGCTTAGACACAAAGAATATGAACAGAAATCACAAAACTAATGGACCTACAACCGCCATCAACGTATCATGACCTGAAAATTTACAGATTTTATGCCAAAATGTTGAGCAAAAAAGTAAAAAGAATGAAAAATATATATATATTGCCAAAAACGTTACGGGGCACAAAAGAGTATTTGGCATGAGCATCACATACGATCTCCTATTGAGGAGTCTCCACGAAATGGGAGGAGAAGTCATGGGTGATGGTATCTTTAAGTGGTTTAATCTGAGTGTTTATATATAAAAAAAAAAAAAATCACCCCTTCACATAGAATATGCAAGGTTGTTGGGTCCAGAACAGGAACTACAAATACAAAGAGGTTTGTAGGAAAGATAAGGAAACAGAACCAACAGGGCAGTCACGGCTGGATCATCGAGGCAAAGGGAGACGAAGCGGAGTTGCAAGCTTAAGGGTGGGGCTTAGCTTTTCTGAATCAGATATGTTGGAGACGCTCAGATTCCTACCCCTCGCTGCAAATCTGGGAAAACGGTGACTCCGCATGTTCCATGGGATTCATACCGCGATAGACAACTCTGGAACGCACTTCGGGGGTCTGCTTCTCCTCCAGGTGGCTTATACTCTATGTTACCTTGTTATCCCGTGGCAACGCGGCTGGAACACTAAAAAGTCCTTATCAGAAGCCAAAGGAGGCAGTCCAATTTCTGGCCCTCACTCCCTGGGGCCCTGTCCAGACCGCATTATGCAATGTGAGCCTCAGGAGAGCACACGAGAACCCAGACACAACGCCATAGAGCACAGAGGTGAGTTGGAAGATCCGGATTTGAACACGTACAGAAACGCAGCTGTGGGAAGACCCCTTAATTCTTCGATTTCGTGGTGCCTGATGTGAAGTGTTACCCTCCCAGCCCACGCATGACCCAGGAATGTCAGGCATCGCACGACACAGGGTTGTCGAGAACTATGCAGGCCAGTACCAGGGCCGGGGCGTTCTTAGCAGTGGACACTGGTCTGACGTCTTCCATACAGAAAGCACAACTGCCACTAAATAGAGACGTGATCTACTCCAAAGGGCTTTCCCTCTGGTTGTGATTTAACGGTGTCATTTAAGGCAGGCAGCTGCCTGCTCAGGAGGCACCACAATCGCATCTAAGACACCAGATGTGCCTCCAGGATGCGTGTGCTGCAGCCGAGCCTCGGGCACCAGGCGGCCATTAGGTGCCAAAAGCAACGAACGATTATGCCACACCTAGTTCCCAGTCTGTGCACAAGGCTTGTTTTAAACCGTTTGCTAAGATTTCTTCAAGCTCCTGTTTGTGTTCACCATTCATTCATTCATTCATTCATTCGGTATTTGCTGACAGCCTACTAGGCACTGAGCATCCTTTCCCCTCTCGCACCATGCGGGAACCTGTGGAACTGCCAGACATCCTCCCAGCTAACCCTATTCTGTTTGGGAGAGAATGAAAATACATTGCAGTCTCGTTTTATCATTGGCAAGCAGAGGAAGTGTAGACTCGTCCTATCTTGGCAACCTTAGCAATCTCTGCTCTAGAGTCTGAACTCTGAGCATAAGCAGGACACTGACTTCTCACCTACAGGTGGGCAGGACCCACTCACTGCCCTTATCCTGGAAGCCTGAGCCCTGGGTCCAAAGGGCTAGACTGAGAAACACTCAGCTCTGGTGGGAAGTCTCATCCCATCCTTCGGCGCAAAGTCCACACCCAGGAAAGGATGTTCTGGTGAGCACAGAAAAGGAAGGTCGACCAGATAAACCAAACAGGAGACCGGTGGTTAAGCTGCCCCCTACCTGGAATGAGGTTGAGGGTGGAGAGGTTGGAAAACGTTCACCTGAAGTCCAGGTGGGCAGCTGTTACATATGAATGAAAGCAAAGGAACGAACCACCACCATCACCTTTGTTATTTCATTCTTATCAGGTACCAGTGACCGTAAGGACTTTATACTCCTTGCTTCCATCTAACATTTATTAGGCAACTTGCAAGTGTTACCTTGTTTGATCCTGGCAGCCATTGCAGGAGCGAAGGCCTAGGATTATCCCCATTTCACAGGGGCAGAAACCGAGCCTTGACACTATCACGCAGTTGCCCAGATTCACTCAGGCACTACCGGGAGCATCAGGGATCAGAACCCAGATGTTTGCACCCCCAGAGCTCAAATTCTTATAGGCAAAGAAATAATTATGTACGAGATGAGGAAAAAGCAAGGAGGGCAGGAAAGACAAGGCAACAGAATGAGAGCGAGGAAACCAAACAGAGGGAGCTAAGCCACACCAGTCGTAGGGGCCCAGGGTCACCTGAGTCTGCACGTGTCAGCCTGATGTGTGGCTACACACACGCACACGCACCTCACTGTCTCATGAAAACCTGCAAGGCAAAAGCTGCGGCAGCTACAACTGGAGGGCAGAGAAAGCAGCTATGTGGAATCACTATCAACCAGAACCTGGGACAGGATCATAAAAGATCTGGGGGGGCAGTTCCACCCTCAGAGGCTCACGCTCAGACAATGGTGCACATTCTGGAGTCAAGACAAGGCCTTTGAATGTTCGCCGTGGCCACGTGGAGCAGAGCAGAGCCCGAGGACTCGGGCTGCCTGGGCCCTAAGAACTCTCAGCCCTTGGCGGCCTCACGGCCCACCCTCCCCGGGGCTCTCTCCCTCGTGTCCCCTACACCACCAGCCCTTAACCCGCAAGCACCGCTTGTTTTAAAGCCAATTATTCTTTTTTTTTTTTTTTAATAAAGCAATACAAGGTAGTTGCCAGCAGTCAAATACTCTTTTTCATTTTTTTTTTAATTTAAATTCAGTTAGACCTCTGGGAAATGAACTAGGGGTGGTGGAAAGGGAGGTGGGCAGGGGGTGGGGGTGACTGGGTGACGGGCACTGATGGGGGCACTTGATGGGATGAGCACTGGGTGTTATTCTATATATTCGCAAATTGAACACCAATAAAAAATAAATTTATTTTAAATAATAATAATAAAATAAATTCAGTTAGACAACATCTAGCACATTTTCTGTTTCAGCTGCGGCGTTCAGCACCTCCCCAGAGCCGGGCAACCCCCTGCTCGGCACTTGGGGCACCCGACCCCGGCCGCAGAGCCTCTGGCTAGACATGTCCCCGAAAGCAAGGGAAACAAAAGCAAAAACGAGCTACTGGGGCTTCTCGAGATTTAGATACTCTTAAGTCTATGGAAAAAAAAGCAGACATTTTAGTTTTTTGCCTTCAGCATTAATAGGATCCTTGGATACGGTCATTTTCAAATTCAATGTTAGTCCCCCGAGTGCAGGCAAAAACTGTCATATGCATTGCGCAGCGTTTGAGGGGTTTCCAGAGGAAAGGCGCAGGAGCGGGACGTGGCCACCCAGAGGGAAATTCCAAAACCTTCCCCTGTCCTGAATGCTTCCGGAAGCACATTAGGGTAGGCTGTTTGAAAAAATAATAATAGTACTTTCCACTTACATTTTTCTTCCTTGAAAACTCTAAGAGAGGGCCAAAGTAACCTGAACACAACCCTCTGCTCTATCTCTGATTTGAGAATAAATATTTAATTCTGAATTGCAGTTGAAGGGCCATAGGTGCCAGATCTAAGTACGAAGCCAATTTTTTTTAAGGAGAACTTTAAGCTGCCTCCTCATCTTTAAAATGTAATATCTTCAACAGAGAATGTGGTTAATAAGAGTTTAACTGACAAGTGAATTCAGCTTATTTGATGGGGGGTTCCTTTTCCTTGACAGTTCAATTTCATATTAAATTCTTTATTGCCAGGAAATCCACTCCTTAAAAAGGAAAGGCTAAAAAAAATGGGGGATGGAAGACAGAAAACTTTTTTAAAGACTTAAAACGTCACAAATGATGCATGTTTGTGTACGCGTCTAAGTAATGTGCAGCAATGCTATGGATTTAACCCGAAACCGATTCTAAAAACCATTCTCTCCACCACTACCCTTCACACACTGGGTTACCTTAGCAACCAAAGGAACAGAATTCCAGCCTAAAATGTCAGAAAAGCCAAGTGTGGCGAGGTTTGTTCCGTGAGATACTATCAGAAGTAACAGGAGGCTAAGAGTAATATTGAGCGTGTACGTAGCTACTTGAAAAATGTCAAGGTTTCCAAGAAAACCACTTAAAACCTCGGAGTTAGTTTGTACCTGTCATGCACTAATTTCTACACTCCTCCATCTTTTTCAAACGGAAAGCCTACATTTTGTAATAAATCTGTCCTTTCTGAGTCTCCCACCAGCCAGTGGGACACCAGCTGATGTTGTTTCAAGCTTGCTGTCTGGTACAAAGCTTTGGGCCAGAGAAACTAAGCTGACATTTCCCAGGCTGTGAGACAGCAAGGCATTCGCGTAGGTCCATATGCTATCCCCTGACTAATCAGGCCGGGACCACGAGTGGAGGCCAACCAACAGGGCATATGCCCCTGAGCCTTTATTATTATTATTTTTTTTCTATCTCTACAACTAGCAAATCCTACTCAAGGACAAAAACCCCAGCAGAGCTCTATGTATTTCAAGTGTTAAGTCTTGCTGGTTACTGGTCACTGTTCTCTTTCCTCTATTCAGAGAGGACAACAGGGATTTCCCCATGGCAAACACTGCAGGCCCACACACTTCCTTCTGCTGTTGCCTAGAAAGAAGGTGAGGAGTCCAGCCGTGTGGCCTGAAGCATGGGGTAGATGCCGCAGAAAATCAGCAGTTCCCACTTCATCTTTAGTTACGAGCTGTCCTGTATATCACTTAATGGCTTTTCCCAAGATTTAAAAAAAAAAAAAAAAGGGCAATGTAACCACCCTTTAAATTCCTTAAGGTAACACTAAACAAAGCATAGTTTAATGTCGCCAAATGACCTCCACTTTTATAAAATCCCTTCCAAAGTCCTTTTGGCCTTCTGCACCTTTTCCCTTCTCCCCCCGTGAGTTGTAAAGTGTAGAAAAGCAAAGATCCTCCTTCCAGGGGAACTAATGAATGAAGATCTTATTAATAAAATAGAGCATCATGCTAACCACCCTTCTTAGTAACAGCGAGACCTGCATCCATTTAACTGGTGGTCCCTGACGAGGCTTCCGCTTTTCCTGTAAGTCAACATTAATCACACTGGGACTTGTTTTTGCTCAGGCCGGTACTGCTTGGACTTGCCCTTGCCACGTGTACTCTGCAATGAATACATTTCTCAAATTTCTTGATTCTCAACAATTCTCATCTTGGAAAAATCAATAAATTATCTAAGCCACTTTCAGTGGGTCCTATCAGTTCCACCCATTACTTTTCTGGCAGCTCCAGAAAGAAAAGCTGGCTCCCTGAATACAATGGCTGTGTTTATGCCCAAGATGGCCCTGCAGAGACACTTCACAAGCTCAGCTGGCTTACCCTCAAAATCTCTTCCATTCACAGAATCAACGATAAAGGCAAGGAGTAACATTTAACTCTTTAAAACTACCAGATAACATTTTCTTTCTTTATTTAAAAATTGTATTATGTATGCCCTGCAGATTCATTCCATGGTGTCACTTTTCTTAAAAGGAAATGGTACTTATGTAACAGGATGGAGTTGTTACCTAATGCTCAGCGGTAATCATTCTGCAGTGTCTAAGTGGATCAAATCAACACCCCTCACACCTTAAAGTTACACAATGTTGTAGGATAACTCTGTCTCAATAAAGCTGGCCAAAAAAGACTGTGTTGTGTTTTCATAACTGTTATAAGAATTCCATCTTTTCCATAATTAAAATTTTGTGCTTCTAAGGAGACTTCTGAACATGTGAACTATTTTGCATAGAGAACTATAGAAAAATCCAAATTCACTTTTTGTGATAATTTACTCGAGTAGGGACGCCTGGGGGCTCAGCAGTTGAACGGAGGTCTCCCTTCGGCTCAGGTCATTACCCTGGGTCCTGGGATCAAGTCCTGCATCAGGCTCCCCGTGGGGAGCCTGCTTCTCCCTCTGCTGTGTCTCTGCCTCTCTCTGTGTCTCTCATGAGTAAATGAATAAAATCCTTAAAAAAAAAATACGTAGGGAAAAAAGGTCTTAAATACATAAATTGTTGCTAAATACTGGTTTGTAAATGTAAATATATGCCGAGAGAGATAGTCTTTATGAGTTTGTTTTTTTTTTAAAATATAAGTAAGCTTATTTTTCTTCTATGAAAAAGCTTAACCAGGACCACCTCTACTTAATCCACAGGTGGGGATAGGAACTATTATGTTCCTAAAGGCAATGCCATCAATCCTCTGAGATGATATTTGTTCTCCCTTTGGGATCTTTACTCAAATGGTAGGCTTCCCGCCGGACATGGCAAGCCTGGTGCTTGCCAGCCATGTCAACCTTCTGGGAGCACAAATAAAGTAACCTGGTTGAGCAGGAAGGGAAGACTAACCCATAAGTTATCTGAGCACCAAGGAAATGAAACAAAATACCTTATTCCAGTTAATTTGTTAAAATTATGTCAATCTCTGAGAAATAACACTCTTTATTTAAAAAAAAACTTAGTTGAGTACTAAAGTACTCAAAAAAAAAGATAAATTGTGACATTTTATTGGATATAGTACTCTACTCCAAGTTTTACTGTAAATATGGGGTCGTGACATTCTGCAAAAAGCTTTTTATCATGAAAGCTATTTCAAAGAACTGGGTTTAATTTTATGAAACAGAAATCCAATTTTATTTATGTCACAAAATTAAATAAAACCAGAGATATTTCCTTCCCTAGAACATAAAATAAAGTTGCGTTGTGAGTAATGATGGGTAAGAAACAGGGCCAAGAAAAATCTCTGCTTTTCTTTATGACACACAACACTCTGTTCAGCCTGGCCCTTCTCCAGGATCTCAGGCCTTCCTGATAAAGCTCAGTGATTGAAACGGCAAAAAGTAAAGTATTACAAAATGCAAAAAGCAAGGAAACACAGTCCCGCTTCCCAGGTAAGGCTTCCAACAGACTTTTCCAAGAGTCATTACAGACATCAATTAATCCCCATTCAGCACATCCATTTACCCCACAAAAAGCATAAATAAATAAGCCCAAATAACTTTTAAGTGCAAATGGTGAAGCTTTCAATAGTTTCTGAAAAAGTATTAGAAATAATTACTAGGAAAGAAACTGTTTTCCACTTACGATGCCACTATTACTTAACACACAATGAACTCCAGTGGGCCACAGGCCACTGTTTCTTAGTCTGGTATTATTTCTCTACCTTGCAGATAAGCAGCACTAATAAAATAGGTTCATTAGGAGAGGATGCATGGAGCATTTACAAGATCCTAAACTGCTCAGATGAAAATTCTATTAAATTGAAAAAGGACCAGGTTGTTGACGTTGGAGACTCCTGAACTCTCCTGCTCCTGTAGAATTGCCCAATGTAGAGCTACACACCCAACAATTCTCTTTGAGAGAAATCCAGCAGCTATGTGAATGTGGAAACACCCATATCAGCATGGGTACAAAAAGCTGAGACACACTCACCATCAACTCTACCCCTGGCACAGCACCATCCAATCAGGAGGGAACTCCTGTTCCCAGCTTCTCCCTGAGGAATGAAAGGTTTGGATCAAATCTAGCACCCCAACTTTGAAAGCCTCCATCTAGCTGAGGAAGCCAGCGGGGCTTGCATCCAAGAATCCTATAGGACTATAGCAAAGAAGTAGTTCTTAACAGGCAGACGAACACTCACTGTAACTATCCCCTGAGGGCTCGGCATAGAGGAACCGGCAGAAAGACACATCTCCCAGTCTTTCCCTGGAAAGGATTTGACTGCATACTTCATAAACTGCAGGGTCCATTTACTAATTGGCATGCATGTAGCAGCTGACTGATGATCCTCCCTGGACCTCAAGAGAGCCAGTGGGCAATTCCCCCCACCTTCTTGCTTTGGTTCATTCCAACAATAAATCCAGGTCACTGGCATCTCTCTGGAAGCAGCCTGTACACACATCTGGCATCCCAGATTTTACAGCTGCCACCTGAGGGACAGCTCCTCAGACTGCTTTAGCTCTGACAGCCAATGTATTCATGAGTCCCGCAGGACTGTAAAGGATGAAGAAGTAGTTGTTAATGGGTGTACAGGGAAACCCTTACTGTAACTATCTCCCCAGGGTTCAGCACAGTGGAAGCAAACAAACAAACAAACAAAAAATGCCCATCTCCCATTCTTTTCCTGCAAGGGATTTGACTGCACACTGTTCCAGCTCATGACTGAGGGTAGACTTTATCAGCCTGCATCTGGGTGGTGACGGAGATCCTCCCCTACAGGACATTGATGGGATTTGGCACACCCTCAACTACTGGGGCCACTAAGAATAAAGATAGCAACTTGGGCAATCACTAAAGTTTGAGAAGCAAATAGGAATTTGGGCTAGGCTGACCAAGGTTCATCACGGAAGACCAGTCAGTCAAGACTGGGAGAGTTGTCTCTTCATCCAATGTGCAGAAACCAACACAAAGAGTGAAAGAAAATGTAGAAACAGGAGAAGAGATTCCAAACAAAAGAATACGATAAATTTCCAGAAATCAATCTTAATGGAGATAAGTGATTTATCCAAAACAGAGTTCGAAATAACATCACAAAGATCCTTTCTGATGTTAGGAAACCAATGTGTGGACACAGTGATGATTTCAACAACAACAACAAAAAAAAAAATTAGAAAATACAACCAACTACCAACCAGAAATCATAGAGCTCAAGAATATAATAAGTGAAATGAAAATTCACTACAAAGTTTCAGCAGAAGACTAGATCAAATAGGAAAAAGGATCAGCAAACTTTAAGATAAGGTAGTGGAATTCACCCACTCAGAGGAGCCAAAAGAAAAAAGGGTATTAACTCCACCCCTGAACAGTGATGTAGTCAGTAAGTACCATTATAGGTCTAGGCACTGTAAATTATTCTAAGAGAAAGCCTAGAGAATTTCCTAGAGATTTTCAAGAAATGGTTTACAATCCCAAGATTTTATCTTTTGTAGCCTCATTTGTCCAGAGCAAATGTAATTTGCATTCTACATATGTACATACAACATGCTCTGTATATGGAAATCCATTCACATACACACATGGAAGTTAACTTTTACTGAGAACTGAGTATATTCAGATACTGTTATAGAAGATTCACTCTATATTACCTAATGTAATCATTACAAGCCAGTGGGGTGGGTACTATAAGGCTTCTTTTCAGAAATCAAAACTCTATGACATAAGAACTAAAGGGTTCTTGCCCAGGATGCCTCCTAGCAGCAGGGTCAGGATTTGACCCTAGCTCCAAAACATAGATTCTCAATGATGATGACACAAGAATTGTTTTCCCATAAAATATATCTCATGCACAGTAAAGAACCTCTTGGTGACATAAATTTGCCTACTGTAAGGATATGGATAAACCAAAGGTCATGACCAATGGGAGCTTATAAAACACGAATACATTTCCAAATAGCAATAAAAATGGCAGTTAGGTGACCCTTGCCAACTTGGTAGTTAGCCTAGCACTCAGCCAACTTACTTATGTTTATCTATCCTCAGGGACCGAGCAGACATTCGCCTGCAACACACAAAAAGCTATATGTATGTACTATTGCCAATCTATAGATTAAAGGTTAAGAAATAGTAATTCATTCCTAAATTTTAGGATGAAAATATAGCATGTGTGTAACATGAATCTCATTTTGAAGGCTCTTAGTTTAAGTTATCCATGTGCAATTATTTTCTTTTTAAAGGCTTTATTTACTTATTCATGAGACAGAGAAAGAAAGACAAGAGATACAGGCAGAGGGAGAAGCAGGCTCCTCACAGGGAGCCCAATGTGGGACTCGATCCCAGGACCCCAGGATCACGCCCTGAGCCAAAGGCAGACCTCAACCACTGAGCCCTCCAGGTGCCCTCCAAGTGCAATTATTAAGTAACATAATCTTCAACAATCTGTCGCCTGCAGGGGAACAAATTAACCCATTGCAGACTCCAAGCCCCTATGCTGAGGGATGTGCTGGGCTAGGGAAGGAGCCTCCTTCTGACCTGCAAGTGCTGTTCCTGGGGTCTTGGAGGCACTTTACTTGTGGCCTTTAATGCAGTGACTGGTGAAAAAGTATGAAAACTTTATGCCTTTGTTAAAATGAATCTGCCCTTCCAGAAAGTGAAACACCCTCTAATATTGGAGTTTTTTAAAAGACCAGGAAGCTTAAGAAAAAGAAGTTCCCTAGTCAGAAAGCACACACATATATATATATATATTTATATATATGTATATATATATATTTACATATATGTATATATATATATATACACACACACACACATACACACACACACAGATCTATAGATATGTATGTACATATACAGGTATGTTTGAATATACAGGAACATGCTCCTGTATATATGTAGCTGTTTATGTATATACAACAAGTTATATATTCATATGAACATGAATAAATTCCTTAGCCAGAAAACAGGTACATTTTTATATACATATGAATAACAATAGTGATGTCTAGCATGTGTAACTTCCTTCTGAAGGTCCCAAATACAACTTCCATTCATACCACAAATACTTCTGGAACACTTGATATGCTCCAAGCCATTTGGTAGATCCTTGGAGATAATGGTGAGGAGAACAGATACCACCCCTTACACATCCCAATCAGCTACCATACAGCTGAATCAGCACACAGGAGGCAGACACGGCTCAGCACTGAACGAGGATTGTGACTGGTCTCATCCAAGATCTTAAAGAATAAAGAAACATCTTTAATTTCCCAAGAGAGTTTTACTTTAACCCTGTTTGAAAGAAACAAGTGGAGATCCTCTCTGTCTGTGGTTTATGGCCATATGATCCTGTTTACAAAAATCACAACCCTTTACCTCAATTAGCACATTTAATCTTATCCACAATCAAATTTAAACCAGTATTTAATCAGAATTTGTCAGAAAGTAGAAACTCCTGGGGCCACCTGGGTGGCTCAGTGGTTGAGCATCTGCCTTCGGCTCAGGGCGTGACCCCGGGGGACTGGGGATCGAGTTCTGCATCGGGCTCCCTCCAAGGAGCCTGCTTCTCCCTCTGCCTGTGTATCTGCCTCTCTGTCTGGGTCTCTCATGAATAAATGAATAAAATCTTAAAAAAAAAAAAAAAAGAAAAAGGAAGTAGAAACTCTCAAAAACAGCATCATCCAACCACTAAAGTCATACAATAACGCAGAAAGACAGCACAAGTATATGTGTGTTCAGTAAAATATAAACCAATATCTATTTCTAATAAAATTCCGTGATTAGTTATCACTGTAAGAAGTATCTATTGAGCGGGTCAGCCTCCTGCCTGGCATGGACTTACATACAACACCCTTTTTTGTTCACACACAGATGTCACGATTGATGTTAAGAGCCTATTCAGTCTTTTAATCAACAGGAGCCATCCCGAGGTTTATCCCAAAGTTAGTGCAAATGTTTGAAGGCTCTCAGTGACTCTGGCATTTTAAAGATGTCGATGCATCGGTTTCATTTCCTGCACGCCACACTTGTTCTGAGCGTTCCCACAGAGCCAGCTGCCTGTCTTTCCTTGCTTGATGACTCTACCTTCTTGGCAAAATGGCACAGCATGAACAGGTGCCAATGGAAGTAGAGCCACACTCCAAAGCAGCTGGCTCAAGAGCTTGCCACCAAGAAACAGTCCTTCCCTCCTTGAGGCAAAGCTCTCCGCCACCTGGAATAGAGCTGAGGAGCATCAACCAGCCCAGAGTCAAGTGACTCAGGATCTCATGGAATCCAGTCATGTCAGAATAAGGCTCAGGTCAAAAATGCTCAGGAAAACCAACCCAGGGAGACAGACAACAAATTGTAAGGCACATTCTTAACATCACATCGAGGAAAGACATCTGAATTTTCTGGTGAAGACCCACCTTCAAGTGAAGAATTTCCCAAGACACTCCACTCAAGAGGCAACTCCACATGGGTCAGAGCCAGCACCAGCTCCTCGTCCAAAGCAGGCAGTGCTCCCACCGTCAGGGCAAATGGAGTCAGAAAGGTCTGATGACTACTGGCTGTGAGGCGATCAGCCTGGGTGACCAGCAAACGAGCCAGCCTGCAAGCCATGTTGTCCACGTAGGTCACTGAGCCAGAGCCCATGGTCACTGGGGAGTAACCTTCTGAGCAGAGGCACACAGACACCGTCACCGTCTCCTGAAGCCCATGCCCTGGACGACAAGACAGTAAACAGTTCACACCTAGAGGCTAAATAAAGGAGAGGCTCACCCGGTGTCCAAGTCAGGAGTCACCAGCCTCCCTGCACTGCCTACGCAGACCCCCCGCTCCAGGAGCACAAAAGGCAGAAGAGAATAGAAATGTAGCCAGGTATCTTCCCATGCTGCCACGCTCGTGCGGCCAGATTAAAGCTCATTCCATCTTCTTTCAGTGACTCCTGATTTTAAAAACAACTTTTATGAGCTCTGAGCACCTCCATGTCTATTCTCCTATCATAATCAAACATTGTTATTTGGCACACCTTCACCTTGTAGCTTTACCCCACTTACCCCTCAATTCAAGGTCGTCTCCTTAAAGGCCTTTGCCCTTTCCTCCTCTGCCACTTCCTCCCAAGTCCTACATTTTTATGTGTTTATTTAGATGATAGTTGTACAAAGTAGCTCCAAAGAATTCCTTCGAATGTGAGCAAGGGTGGGTGAAGAGCACTCCACAGACTTACAGACGTTGCTCATTACCCGACTCCTGCCACTCCTGAGGATAGCTTCTGTGCCTTGGCGGTCCTCTTAATAGTTCTGTTGTGTGTGGTCATCTAATCCCACTCCCTGTGCTTCCTTCCTACACTCCTCCTTCACGTGGCCAGGGGGGAAGCTACTACCCAGGCACATTATGCTGCCTTTGGCAGGACACCCAGGGCTTTGTACCGCCACACTGCTGTGATGATCATAATCACAGCTGGACGGAAGGAGGGTGATCTCAGCCACTGCTGGCCCCCAAGCAAACGGCCAACGGGAGCCTCTGTAGGGAGAAGAGCATCCCAGCTTACTGAGAACTGCTGCCGCGTTCTTCAAGTATGACCCAGTGGTGCAGGCACAAAATGTAGGCCTCCATCCCCAGTCTGGGCACTTCCAGGACAGACTACAGAAATCTGCTCTCCACGCTTCTGAAAGGCTCCCCTGGGAAAGCTGTAACAGGCGACATTTATGGTCCAGAAACAGGAACTGCCAGCTGCCCGTACGGAGTTTGTTTAAAAACAAAGGTTAAGAGCTCTCCCTTCAAGTAGGGCACGAACCGTCAAGCTTCTTTAACACACAAGGAGTGGGAAGGAGGCTCACCCTTGCATCCGAGTAAAGAAAATGACAGAATTTTCGATATTAAGATTGGCACTTTAGTTATTACTCTCATTCCTCCTCCATTAGAGGCTTCGTAAAAGAAAACCAAGGAGGGAGCAGCCAAAGGCAGCGAAGGCATAAATGTAAATCCCAAAGCCAAAAGGCAGAGGCAATAGAGACAGAGCCAAAGTAACTCTATGCCATTAATGAGGTTTGACGTTTTTTTTTTTTCTTATAAAGATGCCAATTATGGCACCAAAGAGAAAAGAGCTTAAAATTGCCCACAGTCTCTAAATGTTAACTGCCTGGGTCTGGTTCCCTATTGTTCCTCTCCAACAGTTGTTTAAAGTTGTTCAACCTTAATCTAAATTTGAACACAGATAATTCAGAAAAATGCACTTTTCGCCCCCAATTACATGGAATGCCTTGGTTTTCACTGCACATTATACCCATTACTCTTTATGGACATTATATTTTGTATATTCATGTATGACCATGCATTGGATGTATGCCTGGACTATCAATAAAAATACACATACATCTATAGGCACAGCAAGAGGGGGGCTCCCGGTAGGGATGAGCCTCAGAGTGTCTGGTTAAGATTTATTACTTGGCTCCCTGTGTAGTAAGAAGGAAAGGGTAACAATAATCATGCCCAACTGAGTCTCTAAAACATGATAACTTGTGTAGAAAGCGTTACATCAATTATAGCAGCATGTGAGAAAAAATACTCACGGGGCACCTGGTGGCTCAGTGGTTGAGCATCTGCCTTTGGCTCAGGGGGTGACCCCGGGGTCCTGGGATTGAGTCCTGCATCAGGCTCCCCACAGGGAGCCTGCATCTCCCTCTGCCTGTGTCTCTGCCTCTCTGAGTCTCTCATGAATAAATAAGTAAATAATCTTTTAAAAACAATGCCCACAGTCTCAGAAATGGAACAACAGATTGATCTGATGAACAAGCCCAGGTAGGGCTGCAAAGTCTTTGCACATCTCTGCAATTCTATGTCTGTGTTGTTTGCATGTCTACTGTCTACCTTCTCTTCACACGTAACAGAGAGACTGCAGAAGCACTTAGAAATCTCTTTCTTTGGGCAGCCCTGGTGGCCCGGTGCTTTAGCGCCGCCTTCAGCCCAGGGCATGACCCTGGGGTCCCAGGATCAAGTCCCACGTCAGGCTCCCTGAATGAAGCCTGCCTCTCCCTCTGCCTTGTCTCTGCCTCTCTCTCTCTCCCTGTGTCTCTCATGAATAAATAAATAAAATCTTTTAAAAATAAAAAATATATTTCCTCTAAAAATGAAGCCAATCCTATCCATAAAAAAATTGAAGGTTCCCTAAATGATGCAATTTAGAGGGCCCAATAGGCCCCCAGTTAAGGAAATCTAACCCATCAGCAAACCTGAACTAAACCCACCCCCCTCCTGCAGGTAGTAACACCTTCACTCCATCTTTGGGCCCCAGCCTCCTGTCTCAGATACATAATCCACACCCCAATGAATATATGAAACAAATATATCTGAGAACTATTAGCTCTTAACAAATATTAACATGAAATATTAATTTGTCACCCATCACCACGGTAACAAGACGACACGTAGGAGAATGACAAGTGTTGGAATGTGAACATTTTGGTGGTGGGAAGAGAACGTCTGGTGCCTGAGATCTAGTAAGGATGAGTCTGGATACATAGAGTGCCAAGGAAGGAACCCCAGGCACCAAAAAGAGCTAACAGGATTGCGGTGAACAGTGGGGCTGCCAGACTGCAGGGGAAGGAGGGAGGGAGGGAGAAGGAAAGCCACCACCACCATCTCCATGCTGCATGAACCGTCCCTGGCCATGGGCCCTGGGACAACAGGAAGTGAGACTAGGAGCGACTCCTCCATTGGACTACACCCAAAGCACAGCCAACTTTGAAAGCTGAGTGCCACCAACAGGATAGGCCTGCCTGGTCTGAGGCCAGGCTGATGCAGCTGGGAGAGCCTCAGAAGCAAGCTGACCCAGGGTGAGTGTGCTCATGGGTCCTGACCCTTGCCCCTCCGCAACCCCCCCCCCCCACCTCCCTCACACCCATCTCACTCGGAGCACTGTTTACTTCCTCCTCCTGGTCCTCCTCCCAGCCTACGTCCCTGGAGGAAGGATGCTTCCAGACAGACTTCCCAGTTGCAGAGTAAAGACTGCACCTCACCTGGAATGCTGGACTGGAGAACATTATCCTCAGTGCGTTTTGCGATCACGATGTGTCTCTGATGAGATCCATTATAAATAAAGTAAAACTCGGCATCTTTAGGAAGATAAACATTTTTCCCAAACTTTGCATAGACAGTCATCTGCCCCTAAAAAATGAGTAAGTTGAGGTATCATCACACTTTCTTGTCCTGACTCTTAAAAAAAAAAAAAAAAGACAACAACACACAATAAAAGAAGGGCTGGGGTCCAAAATAGTGTTATTTGTTAGGTTCATTTCACATGGTTGACACTCAAGTAGCACAAATTCTCTTTCCAACAACAAACACTCGGGACCACAGCAAGATGCCTCCTGACGTTTTAAAGTATGGACATCAAAAAATAAAATAAAATAAAATAAAAAATAAAAAATAAATAAAATAAAATAAAATAAAAAATAAAAATAAAATAAAACAAAATATAATAAAATAATAAATTAAAATAACAAAATAAAATTAAAAAATAAAATAATAAAATAATGAAATAAAATAAAATAAAACAAAACAAAATAAAATATAAAATAAAATATAATAAGGACATCAGAGCCGGTCTGTTCTATTTGTAAAGCCGAAGTAGTCCAGAGCAAAGGGAAGAAATTTTTAAAATTTACTCGCTCTATAAATGTGATTCAACCTTGTTGTCTTTATTTCATTTGAATTCCTCCTACCTGATGGACATCACTGATTCTACTCATTTCTTTTTCTGTCCCTGACATACCACCATAGTACAAAGGGTCAAAACCATTGTTTTTAGTTATCGCCTTACCCTGTCCTGGATCACGGTTGTAAGAACTTTAAATATGCACAAGCTTTGCCAAGTCGACAGCACCACGGCCCCAGGCTTGCTGTGCCGTTTCCATCGCTGTCCGTCTCCTCCGAGGGAACCCCAAGTCCTGCCTCCCCCTGGCCTGGCCTCGCACTGCCTCCCGAGAGCTTCCAGTGGGCACACACCCTGCTAAGTGCCCGGGTGCGGGAGAGGAGCCACTCCGGGAAGGAAGGGAAGTCGAGGAAGCAGGGGCAGGGGAGGGCTCTTCAGGACCTCACCCCAGAGGCTGCGGGAAGACCTCGATCGGCTCCACGACGAGTGGGAAACCGGGCCGCTGGGCCATCCCGGGTGGCGGGGAGGCTACAAGGACCCAGGACACTCCCTCCGCTCAGAAACAGAAAAGCAATAGGAAGAGAGTCCTCCAGGGAGACATTCAGCCTGGGGTGGCGGCCACAGGAAGAGGAGGTGGGAAGGGTGGCCTGGGGGCCAGGGCTTGGCCCGTGGCCAGCAAAACTGAGCCGCTCCCCATAGTCCCCCTGGTCCACTCCCGCTGGTGGACGCCGTGGGTCCCACGCGCGGCAGCAGGTGCAGCAGGGCCGACCCGTGTGGGGAAAAGAATGGGCGCACGGCTCCTTCCTCCAATAACCACGCGGGTGTTTCGTCTAAACTTTAAAAATACAAAAAGGCTATGTTTTCCTGCTGGTTTGAAATCTATGGCACACAAAATATTACCCTAAATTATGAATTGGTATAAATACCAATTGATTTCTGGGGAAAGAAATCACTAGTTTCCGACTTTGGATTAGCCCTTCTCTGCACGTGAGCCCACGCACACATGCACAGCACGGATGCAACCCATAGAAAGTGATATGCCCGGAGAAACCCACCACACAACAGCTCCCCAGAAAGCTCAGGAAAAGGATCTGAAAGGCAAAAAAAAAAAAAAAAGTGACAAATGTCTGACATGACAGAGAGGAAACCTAGATGAAATTCCATTTCCTAAAAAAGGAAGAACAGCCTGCATTAGTCATGTTCCTGGTCGCTAAAGGGACTGTTAATTGTCCACGGACAGAATCTGACCTGGCTTGTCACTTTTTTCTTTTTTTGTAAAAGAAAACAAACTGTATCAACAGATCAAAGCTTTTCACAGACACGAAGACTATCTCATCTGTCTCTGTTCAAAGCAACCAGCACACGACTATTTTCTTTGGTTGGGTGAACGAGGACCACAACCTACTGAGGACTTTGACGGCCTTTCCAAGGCAATACAACCCCAAACAGAACAGTTTTACAGTCTGCGTGTGTCTTCGTCATGAGCCCACCCCGTGCTCGTGCTCCACGTTGGTAAAAGAAGATGGACAAAAACAGGTCAGGAAGAAGGTCCATCCGTTAAAGGGAGATGCGCACAGTCTTAGCACTAAGAATACAGTCAGCCCTAAAAGGGCTCCTCTTATTTGCTCATCACAGAGTGATCAGAAAGACATGGAAAGTACGATAAGAGGATGGGGGGAAGCAGAAACTACGAGAAACCCAATGGGATAGGATGGGATGGGGAGGGGCGGGCGGGAGAGGATGGCAGAAAAAGAAAATATGAGTATGTATGGACACGAACATTTTCATTCCAGAAAATTAAAGCCCTAAAGAGGTTCAGACTCGGCTACGCACATCAGGAGAAATGAGTTTCCGAAGATGTTCTGAAAAACAAGGACAGTAAAAATGATCGGCCACGAGTGACAAATTGGGGGCCTGACTGGGGTCTTTCTAACCACTGGGGCCCCTGAAAATCTGGTTTTCTTAAAGGGCCACTAATTTTATTAATGACAGAGAGATAAACTCCCAGCTACAGAACTTCACTGTGCCCCCGTGGTTTTCCCATCTGGAGTCAATTTGCACTTCCAGGCAATTACAGCCCTACACTTCCCTGAAAGGATTTACTGGCATCAGTACCAGAATCACTCTACTTTGTGCAGAAATACTAAACATGTCTCATCATCTTTCTGTGAATCTACTATACCCCAAACTTACAATAACACACATTCCCACCCACAGAGTAAGAGGGTTCCCCCTTTCTCTGCATCCTCATCAACATCTGTGGTTTCTTGACATGTTAATTTTAGCCCTTCTCACTGGCGTGAGGTGGGATCTCACTTGGTTTGGATCTGTATTTGCCTGATGTAGAGCATTTTTTCATGGGTCTATCTGCAAGCTGGTATAGTCACTCTGGAAACAGTATGGAAGCTCCTGAAAAAGGTAAAAATAGAGCTACCCTATGACCCAGCACATTACACTACTAGGTATTGACCCAAAGGATACAGACACAGTGATCTGAAGGGGCACCTGCACCCCAATGTTCACAGCAGCAATGTCCACAATAGCCAAACTATGGAAAGACCCCAGATGTCCTTCAACAGATGAGTGCATAAAGAAGACATGGTCTAGTTTTCAATTAGCAATAATTGTGCCTCGGATAAACCTCATTGGCTACGATACTGCCACTGAGCAAAGTTAAGACGTGGTCTATATATTCACGATGGAATATTCCTCAGCCATCAGAAAGGATGAAATCTTGCCATTTACATCAACATGGATGGAACTGGAGGGTATTATGCTGAGCTAAATAAGTGGATCAGAGAAAGACAATTATATGATCTCACTCATGTGGAATATAAGAAACAGAGGATCATAGGGGAAGGGAGGGAAAAATAAAATAAAATCAGAGAGGGAGACAAACCATAGAGACTCTTGAACATAGGAAACAAACTGAAGGTTGTTGGAGGGGAGATGGTAGGGGGACGGGGTAACTGGGTGACAGGCATGGGGGAGGGCACGTGATGGAATGAGCACTGGGTGTTCTACGCAACTGATGAATCACTGACCTCTACCTCTGAAACTAATGATACACTGTTAATTAATGACATTTAAATCACAAAATTAAAATTAAAAGAAAGAACACACTCATTTCACTAAAACTTCTGGACACAGTAAGAGGCATAATAGGCAAAAATTATCTCCCCAAATGAATCTAAAACTTTAACGCGCTCTAGTCAAAACCCAAACACTTTTCAAATGAAAGAGGCTTGTTTCCAAGTGCATCTGGAAGAACAGATGCACAAGACTAGAAACAGTTTGGAGAATGACAGTGCTTGGCCTGTGCAGAGTGCGGTCAGAACGTGTCCTACCACAAAGCAAGGCATGCAGTAAAACCATAATGCCTTTTTTAAAAAATCTATATAAAACCATAATGCCTTAAGCAATGTGATGGGCACAGGGACAGACCACTGAGTACAGAGTCCAGAAGCAGATGCAGGGAGGTTATATCATAAAGGTGACATTTCCGGCCAGTGGGGGAAAGAACAGGCAACTCATCCAAATGTTTTGGAAACAGCTACCTGTTAGGAGCAAAAGCAGGCCTCACATCACGTATCTCAATTGCCAATTAATTCATTATCAAACTCAAAAATCCTTAAGCACATTAAGTTAGAAGGCTGTCTAAAATTTTTCAGTATCGAACAAAATGACAGCAATGAAAGAAATCTAAATCCCATCTATCCCGATGCCACCCCAATGTATCAACTTGTTTTCATTCTTTTATTGCCTTCCAGTCTTTGTTCAATGCACAGCTAACCCTTACCGAGCTATCGTCATGGCGTGAGTACGCATTTGGTTGTGCTCTTCTCTCTTCTATCGAAAGTACTTTTCCATCTTCTGAATTTTGGCACCATTTTTATTTGCATTCCATCAAACGTGATGTTCCAATATTTCCCCCTATCATCCCTGTACTGTTGTACTTTAAGAGTGGTTCTAGCTTAACATTATAAACCATACAAGAAACTTTTTCATGTACATCACTTTATGCTTTACTTTTGTAGAATAAAATTCCAGAAATGGTCCAAAAATGTGAAAGCTGGTTGCAAACTGCCAAACTGTTTCCCAGTAATGTTCTAGCAAACTCCATTGCCCCCCTGTGCTGGTCACAGGTATCATTTTCATCACCACCTTGCCAAAACTTTTATTTCCCAATTTATGGACAGTAAACCATTCCCTCATCAGTTTCATTCATCTTCTTTCCCCTATCCCTGAAACTTACTCTCCACTTTTATTAAAGATACTGCTAAATAGCATTAACATTGTTAGTGGCCTGTCCAAATTTCAACTTCAAGAATTCTGGTCTTCCCTTTTCTATTGACATCTGCATTCACATTTGCCTAAAGTAGGTCAGAATGTTCACTTTCTCAAGTGAACCAGTTGAGAAGAACCTCACAGTTAGTCCCTTTCCTTTTTGAATAGTGAAGGTGTACCACCTGTTATTTTCTCTTGCTCAAATAAAAAGTACTCAAATACCCCTCTAAAATCTCTATGGACCAGTAGCATGGAAAATGGGAACAAATATTGAGTAGGAAAGCTGGATTATAACCAGATTGAATACACCTCAACATAAACACACACACACACACACACAGTTAATTAAACCAATGTTTATCAAGAAACATCTTCTTCCAGAAATTCTACTTGTAAAACTCATCAATAATTCTCAAAGACCAAGCCTTCTGCTGAAATGCTGTGCCATCTGTAGATTTCTTCTTTTTTTTCCAAAAGATTTTATTTATTTATTCATTAGAGACAGAGAGAGAGAGAGAGAGAGAGAGAGAGAGGCAGAGACACAGGCAGAGGGAGAAGCAGGCTTCATGCAGGAACCCCGATGAGGGACTCGATCCCAGAACCCTGGGGTTACAACCTGAGCCGAAGGCAGACATTCAACCATGGAGCCACCCAGGCCTCCCTCTAATGTTTTTTTTTTTTTTTTTTTTTTTTTTTTATGATAGTCACAGAGAGAGAGAGAGAGAGAGGCAGAGACACAGGCGGAGGGAGAAGCAGGCTCCATGCACCGGGAGCCTGATGTGGGATTCGATCCCGGGTCTCCAGGATCGCGCCCTGGGCCAAAGGCAGGCGCCAAACCACTGCGCCACCCAGGGATCCCCCAGGCCTCCCTCTAGATTTCTTCTCAAAGAACCAGAAAAGGTATTCAATCTTATTGGCAATTATACTATTTCTTTCATCCAACTACTCAACTCTTCTTCTAATGACCTTTACGATGGAAATGGTTGGCATTGATGTGCATATTCTAAATATTTTTTTAAACTAGGTATCTAAATGCCTTAAGTAACTTGGTGCCTATATTGTCCTAATCACTGAATATCCTTGTGCTAATGTCCTCCCGTCTTCACTCTCACTCTCTACAGACAACATATCTATGCATAATTATACATGGTCAGTAACAATGTCTTTTGCCAAACAACCTTCACCAACTAGTCTCTAAAATATGTGGCATGAATAGGCAATAAACACTGCAGTTTCAAATTATGACAATGAGAACAAAGCATGCATCTTTTTATAGTGGTGTTTCTTAATTTGGAGCCGCAGGAAGATTCATAAATGGATTTCAGGAGGTCTGGGTACCTTTTAAAATTGTTAGCGAAACTCCCTTCATATGTGTATGTGTCCATTTTTCTGAGGAAAGGTTTATGGATTTCGCCATATTCTCAAAGGTATCCATTCAACTCTAACTTCTATAGAACCAAATAATAATGGGAACATGGTAAATACCATTTAATGACAATGGTGACCTTTTCATATGACAATAAGATGTAGTGCTGTGTTCCAAGGTATCCTACACAGCCTTTACATGGGGTGACCCTTAGGACAGGAGCACATTAAAAGTATATGTTCAGTGAGGTGCTAAATACTGTATTAAAAGTTTACTAATACATGCCATTAAAACCAATATCAACATAATGCCCTAAGTGAATTATCAAATTTGATTGTTTTCAACATCGGAAACTTGCCTTCACAATAAAAAAATAATTATTCTAGGGCAGCCCCGGTGGCTCAGTGGTTTAGCGCCGCCTTCAGCCCAGGGCGTGATCCTGGAGACCTGGGATCCAGTCCCACGTCGGGCTCCCTGCAGGAGCCTGCTTCACCTCTGCCTGTGTCTCTGCCTCTCTCTCTCTCTCTGTATGTGTGTCTCTCATGAATGAATGAATGAATCAATCAATCTTAAAAAAAAAAGATAATAATTATTCTACACAGAACCTTCCCTGCAGAGCAGTGTGTTATTAAATGTTGTGAGATTCCTGAGAATTTTTTAAAGTGCATAATCCCCTTTTATAGGTAGGTAAATAGGAGTATAGGAACTAGTTATACTAACTACCTCAGGATCCCAGAGCCCAGATGAACAGTACGCAGTGTCTTGATTTCTACTCCAACCTACAAGTTAGGTCATCCTCTTTACATTCTTCAAGCACAATTCAAAGAAAGTGCTATGAGCATTGTCTTTTATTCCAAATTACTGTGTTTAAGTACTTCTTTAAACCAACATGAGAAAATGCAGAACTTATTTCCTTTGTGTGCATATATTATAGATACGCACATATCTGTACACATATATTATCTTTTGTGCACATGGTATTTCACAACCACAAGGCGCTTTATTGTGTCTTTTTAATCTTTTTCCCACAGTAAGACCTAGGAAGTATTATTATGACTCTCATCACATAAACGAGAACCCTGGTACCATCAGGTCCAGTGAGTGGCAGGGCCACAAGTCACATCAAATCCACATGTACCAGCCCCAGGCCCAGCATACTTTTCTCCCCAACACGTTACTGTAAAAACAGCAGTGGGCAAGTGTTTACTGACTTACTAGACCTTTACATTAACCTCAACCTTTATATTTTCCATACTTAGTACAAAGACTCTCATCCTGAAACCCATAGGTAGGGGTACAGCTGAAAGGGGAGAGAAGAGAAGTATTCCTTAGGCCCCTCAAGATATATGCCCAGTTTTAGACATTCGTGGAGAGAGAAGGTGTCTTTTAATTAGAGAACACTTAGAAGTGTTCAAGGAGCAGATGATTTAAAAAGTTTAGGAGCCACTTATTCAAAGCATGTTTTAACCATCTTTTGTGTAGTGTAAAATAACAAGATCATTCAAATTTCTTGTCCCAAATCACAACTAAATCAATAAAACATAAATGAATATAAATTGGTTAAATCCAAGGGGAATAACAGAATCTTTTTTTTTTTTTTTTTTTTTTAGGGAAGATCACTAAAATTACATAAAAGGCTTCTAAGACATTTCTTCTGAAAGACCCTTTCAGGGGCCCTTGGGTGGCTCGGTGGTTGAGCGTCTGCCTTTACCTCAGGTTGTAACCCCAGGGTCCTGGGATCAAGTCCCACATCGTGCTCCCCGCAGGAAGCCTGCTTCTCCCTCTGCCTGTGTCTCTGCCTCTGTGTGTCTTGTGAATAAATAAATAAAATCTTTATAAAAAGAAAGAAAAAGAAAGAAAGGAAGGAAGGAAGGAAGGAAGGAAGGAAGGAAGGAAGGAAGGAAGGAAGGAAGGAAGGAAGGAAGATCCTTTCAAGTAGGAATGGCTTCCATTTACAAACAGGATAAAACAGATCACAGAAGTCCAATATTCCTGCTGATAACAACCAGAAAATCAAAACAGAAAAATTTTAAAGTCATATTCTTAAAGGCATCAGAGAACTATGGGAAAAAGAACAAAATGCCTTAAAAATTCCAGAAAAGGGAACCCCTTAGAAAAGTTATGGAAGTCAGAGGACAACAGAATGTTATCTTTAAAGTGATGAAATAAAATAACAGAGGTCCTAAGAGTCCACGCCCATCAAAAACATCCCTGGGGCAGCCGGGTGACTCAGTCAGACCCTTGGTGGCTCAACAGTGTCCGACTCTGGGTTTTGGCTCAGGTCATAATCTCAGGGCTGTGAGATGGAGCCCCACATCAGGCCTCATCCACAGCAAGGAGTCTGCTTGGGTTCCCTCCCTCTCCCTCTGTTCCTTCCTGCCCCCTCTCTCCTCTCAAAAAGAAAAAAAAAATCCCTAAAAATGACACTGAAATTAAAATGCTTCCAACAAATACTGAGGGAACTCATTGCCAGCAGGCAAGCACTAAAAGAAACACTAAAAGGAACTATTCAAGCAGAAATAAAATGATCTCCAACATAAGCAGGCACCCAAGAGGAGATATCAAAGAGTGGACAAAATATATTAATGTCTAATGTACAAAATAGGAATGATGTCATGGAGTTGAAAATATCTGTAAAACTAAAATGCCTGACAATAATGTGAAAGGAAAATGGGATTCAAATGTCTACCAGTTTAAGAAAATGTTAAAAGTAATAGCTTATTATGCTTATGTCAGATATGTACATTTTAAGCTGAGGGTAACAGTAGAAAAACATAACCAACAAGTTACAGAAGAAAAAGCCAATTAGAAAATGTTTTCCTTGGGCACTTGGGTGGCTCAGTCAGTTAAGCGTGTGCCTTCGGCTCAGGTCATGATCCCAGGGTCCTGAGATCGAGTCCCATATCGGGCTCCCTGCCCAGTGGGAGTCAGCCCCTCCTTCTCCATCTGCCTCTCCCCCAGCTTACACTCTCTCTTGCACTCTCTAATAAATAAAATCTCAAAAAATATATATACACATACACATATACATTTTATCAATCACAAAGACAGGAGAAACGAAAACATAAAACATAAGTCAAATAGACAGTTATAGGATATAATTCCAAATATACCAGCAATTATCTTCATGTAAATGAAGTAATCCAAATATAATACCACTATGGTCGGTATGGAATTTTTAAATTCAAAAAATAAAAGAAAAAAAGCACAGAAATCTTGAAAGTAAAAAGATATACTAACCAAAAGAAAGCAAGTATGGCCAAAATAGTATCAGAAAAAGTAGATTTTAAAGCAAGACATGTTAGTAAAGAAAGAGGAACTTGGCATATAGTTGAAAGAGAGGTTATTATCATATCAAATCTGTATCATCATATCAAATCTGAAATAGTTTCAAAAGATTAAAAAAAAAATCACAAGCCAAAGAGCTAGACCAACCCAAAATCACAAGTTAGATTTTGTCATGTCTCTCTCAGTAGCTGACAGAAGCAGCGGACCAAAAAAATTGACAAGGATATAAAAGATCTGAATTACATAGTCAATATAATTATTTACCAAAAGGAGCAATTATCATAAATTAAATGTATATGTTAATGTTAAAAGCTGACCCATTTTTCATATCTCTGCAATAAATTCAGTTATACATACACACAAATCAAAAATTCTCCACGATTTTCACACTTGATGGATGATTCACCGCTACAGAACCACTGTAGTTTTATAGAATACAGAACTATATTCACACTGTAGTTTCTGTATCAAAGCAGGAGTAAAAAAATTCATGACAGAGATCAGTAAATTACTCCAATTCCTCAAGAAAAACAGAAGTAGGCTTTAAAAGTCTTAGTTTTTTATTTTTTTTAATAAGTGGGAAATATCAGAAAGGGAGACAGAACATGAGAGACTCCTAACTCTGGGAAATGAACTAGGGGTGGTGGAAGGGGAGGTGGGCGGGGGGTGGGGGTGGCTGGGTGACGGGCACTGAGGTGGGCACTTGACGGGATGAGCATTGGGTATTATTCTATATGTTGACAAATTGAACACCAATAAAAAATAAATTTATTTAAAAAATAAATAAATAAAAGTCTTAGTTTGCTTTCTTTTAAAATCACTAACTTAAAAAAGTAAATAAATAAATAAAATAAAATCACTAACTTACTCACAGTTGTATGAAAACATAGAACTCCTAGAAACTGAAAATATATCTGACATTTCATGCAGATCATAGCAGGAATGAACCGGCTGAGATACAAGAAAATTCCAATTCTAAGCTCTACTCTTAAATTATCCCAGTAATTCTTGAGGCAGAGAGGTCCTGTGCTTGGTTCCCAAATAATCAAGTACATAAATAATGAATGAAGCAAAAAACACTTTAACAAGTGGATGCTGGTTAGGATTTTGGCCAATAATCAACTAAGCAGGAGTTGTCACTGACACAGCTGTGCAAAGATGCTAACTCTGCTATACCCTGCATGGGTGAAAATCTAGGAATTCCAATAAGAATGCGTATGGTCTGGCTCTGCTCTCCATCAGACATACCTGGGCCACAGAATGCTTAAATACAGACAAAATGACAACACATTCAGAGGAAAAGGACAAGGATGCCAACGGGACACAAAAACCATGTTGTCACATGAGGAACAATTGAAGGAACTGGGCCTGTTTTGCCAAAGAAGAGAAGAATCATGGTTGAACGGTCACTGTTACAAATATCTGAAGGTCTATCATGCAGACAGGGGCTCTGACATGTTCTGTAGGCCCCACAGGGGAAAGCCCAGAACAATGGAGGGAAGGACAGGGCACAGAGCTCAGGTCTCCAGGGAGAGCCGTCTAAGAACCAGAGATGTCCAAAGACGACAAAGATTGCTTTAGCCTAGAAGGAATAAGCACAACCAGAAGACAGCGCTTTTTTGTTTGTTTTGCTTATTTATGTATTGTAAGAGAGAATGGGGCTAGAAACAGACCCCTCTGGTCTTACAAATCTAAAAGCAATTATACCTGGTATATAATTCTAGATTAATAGCTTCAATACAAAAAAAAATATGTGGGTCTAGATAACTGGTATTTTCTTCTGTGTGTGTATGTGTATTTAAATTAGTCTCTCCCTTATTCCTTTGCTTCAATGACCTTGCTCCTTGGGTTGATGGTTAGTTCATGTTCATTCTTTGCATTAAGTAGTTTTCAAATTGAGATCGGGCGACTCTGGATTGTAATGGACACTAATAGAGCCTGTTCAGAGTTAAGCATGCCACTTAAATTTCATTTTGGAAAATAGGTTTCCAATTATATTTAAATCTAAGAAGACTACATTCACTACGATGTATTATTTCCCAGGTTTTAATATGCCGGAGAGGACCTGAACTGCCAGACTAGGTCACTGTCCTGAAATAATAAATGTAGCATATTTAAATTTGAAGAATATATTTAACAATAAAGATATTTTATCCATTTTATATATTAAAGTTCCCCGTATTACTTTTCACATAAGGAAAAAAGTATTTTCCTTTGAGGGAAAAAAGCATTTTCCTTTGTGGGGAAAAAATTATTTTCCTTCAAGAAAGAAATTTCAACACCACCTGCTTAGTGTCTGTAAGGCCCCCTGATTCTAGGATACCCTCTGCTCATTGGAAGCTACAGTTACCACAACTTCATTTTCTATTTCACATCTCGAACAAGTTTTCCATTTCCAAGACAGGAAAAACTATCAAGTCATCAACTCCTCAGCTCCAGGTTGAATGCAAGCAGACAATAATCTCATTTGGTTATCATTTAAAGCTTGAGGTCTACAGACATATGTGAAACCAAGTGTGATATGAAGGTCAATATGGGTCTACTGCCAGCACTGAATGTGCCCAACCAAAACCAAGACTATCAGGAATACAAAGAACCCTAAGTCTTCATGAATTGATAACTCCTGGGCAAAGAGTGACACAATCATCTATATTCTTATCTCAGGGTAGAACACACAGCTCTGCATTCCGTAGGAAGTCAAAAGAAGTGCCCTTTGTCCTTCTCATTGCATCTGCGCCAGAACACAAATTCTACAGTGTACCACCAACACACACACATACGAACACACACGCACACACGTGCGCACACACGGAGGCCTTTCTTAAACAAGAGCATTGATGGTCCTACAAAGTAAGGACCAGTGCAAGATAAAAGAATCAGGAGTGCTCACTCAGAGAAGTAGGGGTTCAGAAACTTCTAAGACATAAGGAGCCTCAAAGCTCATCTGATCAATCCCTGACTCTGCAGGCGAGGAAACTGAAGGTTCATACCAAGAGGTGATTTGCTCTGGGTCCCACCACATAGTAGATTCAGGGTTAGGGCCCAGGTCTTCACCCACCATCCAATGCTCTTCCCATGCTCCAAGCTGCCAGTTGGAAGATTTCCCACCTCCCCCCAGGGGCTGGGAAAGAAATGACTTTATGGAAACAAGTCAGGAGCAGGAAGAGTGCTGTCAAAGATCCCCAATGCTCACTGCACAACACTCATCTCTCTCCGTGCTCTTGTCTCTTCTCTTCCTCGATTCTCATTCCCTCTGTCAAACTATAGATAGCAGTCTCACGGGGCCTGCTGCTCTTCGCCTTCTCAAATGGAAACACACGCAGGGAAAAGCCAGCCAAGCCGCAGGATGGCAAACATGAAACCACAGAAACCAGGGGCTCAAGACAATGAGGAAAGAGCACTCAGCAACTCCATTACAGCCCCAGCTCCAAAAGAGTCTGTGGGAGGCACGGAAAGAAAAGACAAGGATAAGAGCTCAGTGGGGAAGGAAATGGACTAGGGAGTGATGGCAGGCAGCAACAAGAGGAGAAAGGACTAGAAAAACAAAGCAATAGAGAATTGAGTTGAAGCAGGCCAAGAAAGATGGAAAATAAATGAAAATAAGAAGAGAAATATCCACCCTACCAGGAACTGCAATCTGGAGACACCTTTATAAAAAGGAAGGGGGTTGAGAGAGAAGGAGCTAAATTTTGATGCTTACAAGGAACATTTCATCTGACCAAAATCGATCACTATATTGTACACCTGAAACTAACAGAATGTATGTTAACTACATTGGCTTTAAAATTTTTTAAATGAGTCCTTGCCATTTGCAACAACATGGGTGAATCTAGCAGATACAGTGCTAAGAGGAAAACAAATACCATATTTTTCATTTATAAGTGGAATTTAAGAAACAAATGAATTTAAAAAAAGGGAAAAGCAGATTTTTAAGTACACAGAACTGATGGTTACCACAGGAGAGGTAGGTGGGGGGATGGATGAAGTAAGGCGACGGGGATGAAGAGGGCACTTACCATGATGAGCACTGAGTAATGAGCAAAGAAGAACTGATGAATCATTATAGCGTATACCTGAAACTAATATAACCATTTATGTTAAATAAGATTTTTTTTTTTAAGATTTAAAAAAATGGAGAAAGAAATGAACTGAGGACAAAAGAAGCACATGGAATGTGTCTTGTGACACATCATGGGGGAATGCTTTTCCAAACTACTCCCCTCCAACTAATGGCCACGCCCTCAGCTAGAAGTCCCTCTCTCCATGTCCTACATGGCAGCACTGGGAGGAGAGGGTACCCTTGGAGATTCCTTTCCCATTGTCAGTCCCACTTTAGGGCAATGACTTCAGAACGCAGGAGCCCATTTTTCTGGCCTTGTCCTTTTTAGGCCTGTACTTAGAACTTTCCTGAATCTTCAGATGATCAACTGTTCAGGGCTCTCCGCCAGTGAAAAACTGGACCTACATGCAGAGCTGCCAAATGCTGGCTTCACTAGAGATGCCATCTGGCCAAACGTTAGTTGGAGTCTATTATATCTTCCTAATTCAGCCCAAAGCCCAGCAATACAAGAACATAGGGAGCAACCAAGACAAAGAACCAACCCCAAAAGCCTAAGTGCGTAACTAATCTTATTAAAGAATAATACCTTCCGGGGCACCTGAGTGGCTCCGTAGGGTAAGCATCTGTCTTCGGCTCCGGTCATGATCTGGGGTCCTGGGATCGAGCCCCATATCAGGCTCCCTGCTCGGCAGGGAGTCTGCTTCTCCCTCTTTCTCTGCCCTTCCCCCTTGCCTGTGGCCTCTCTCTCTCTCTCAAAACAAATAAATAAAATCTTAAAAAAAAAAAAGAATACCTCCCATTTCCTTAGTGCTTCACTGTTCACAAGGCACTTCCACATATACTGTCCCATTTAAACCTCATAACTCCCAAAGATACAGACAAGGGGGGTACTGGTCCACAATCCATAGGGGGGATTGAACTAATGTCATATATCGATTCATTTAAGAAATACACTGCATGTACACTCAGTGTAATGGTTCCCCTGCCCCTACTATCACTCTAGTGGAGGCACAGAAATAATTACGTGCCTGATACGTGAGGGATCCCTAAAATCTCATAAAAATAAGGTGGGGTAAAGAGAGATACTTAGACAGTAGTCATAGGCCCCTAATAAGCAGACGTTCTATTAGTGACCTGAATAAAGCAAAAAGGGAACCATGTGGATACCAAAGAGACTCTCCTGTCAAGAGACTGGCAAGTGCAAAGGCCCTTAAGTGACATGTGCCTGGAGCATTTCTGACAGGCAGCCTGGTGGCTGAAGCAAATGAAGAGGGAAATGGGAGGCAAGGCCGGGGGCCAGGAAAGCTCATTGCAAGGGTGTAGGTGTCACCTGTGCAGCAGGAAGCCAGCACAGAGCTCTGCATGGAAAGGTGGCAGAAGCTCTAGTTCATTCTGAAAGGATCCCTCTAGCTTCTCCATGAAGAATAGATCACAGGGGCAGAGGTGAGATCAGAGTGGCCCACTGCGAACACCTGCAGGAAACTAGCAGGCATTTTCTGCCACACACAGAGCTCTGGGCCAAGAGGAGGTGAGCACAGCAGTTTCCCAGGACACCACGTCTTTATTCAGCTCTGCCTCTCATCTACTGCAGCCTGTCCAGCAACCCTGTGTCACTGAGATGACCCGGGAGCCATGAGAGCAAAGATGGATGCTCCTCACCATGGGGAAGCAGGCAGTTCAGGTCTCGTGCAAGAGCTGACCTGATTCAGAGCCCTTCCCTCCTTTTCTTATAGATGCATGGACAAATGATTGATGGACGGACGGATGGATACATAGATGGATGGATGGACAGATGGATGTATACATGCATACAAGGATGGATGGATGGATGGATACTTGAATGGATGGATGGATACATGGATGGATGGACAGATGGATACATGGATGGATGGATGGATGGATGGATGGATACTTGAATGGATGGATGGATACATGGATGGATGGACAGATGGATACATGGATGGATGGATGGATGGATACTTGAATGGATGGATACATGGATAGATGGATGGATGGATAGATGGATGAATGGATGAATGGATGGATGGATGGATGGATGGATGGATGGATGGATAGATGGACAGATGGATGAATACATGGATATATGGATGTATACATGGATGGATAGATGGATGGATGAAGATATGGATGGATGGATGGATGGATGGAGATATGGATGGATGGATAGATGGATGGATGGACAGATGGATGGATACTTGGATGGATAGATGATGGATGGACAGATGGATGGATGGATGGATGGATACTTGAATGGATGGATACATGGATGGATGGATGGATGGATGGATGGATGAATGGATGGACAGATGGATGGATACATGGATACATGGATGGATAGATGGATGGATGGTTAGATGGATGGATACATGGATGGATGGATGGACAGGTACATGAATGGATGGATGGATGGATGGATGGATGGATGGATGGAGATATGGATGATGGATGGATGGATGGATGGATTGATGGAAGGATGGATGGACAGACAGACTGATATATAGATGGACAGATGGATGGATGGGTAGATGGATACATGGATGGATGGATGGATGGATGGAGATATGGATGATGGATGGATGGATGGATGGATTGATGGAAGGATGGATGGACAGATAGACTGATATATAGATGGACAGATGGATGGATGGGTAGATGGAAGGATGGATGGACAGATAGACTGATATATAGATGGACAGATGGATGGATGGGTAGATGGATACATGGATGGATGGATGGATGCATGAATGGACGGATGGATACATGAATGGATAGATGGATGGAGATATGGATGGATGGATGGATGGATGGACAGACGGATGGATACATGGATAGATGGATGGAGATATGGATGGGCGGATAGATGGATGGATGAATGCATGGATAGGGAGGGACAGAAGGAGAGAGCTTTCATTAATCTCTCCATTGGCCTTTATCAGCAATTTTCATCAAATGATCAGACTGCAGCTGTGGTCGTTTGGCTTTTCAATTTGAACAAGGAATAGCATTGATCATCCTCTCACCCCAACTTCTATAGTTTATAAGCTTCTATTTATGATAAAGGCCAAACATGACTCTTTAATCTAAAAATAGGAATATGCTACATAAACCTTACTATGTGCAAATACTTCACTACTGACAAAGCCCCCCATAGAGACATTACCCAAAGAATCTCAAGAAAAAAAAGTCAGGCTCTGTTTTAACTCACACTGAATACAGAATTTCTCACTTCCTAACATGGAAACCCAACGTGAAAGTAAGAGTATTTATCAATTCATTAAATGAGGTTACCTAGTAACCCATAAGGATAAAAATAGCCAAGGAAGGAACCTTTTGTGTTTTCATTAACAGTACTGTGCATGGGAATGTAAATTCATTATCTCACTAACGCCTTACAATCACTCTTCAAGGTTGAAACCATCATCCTCATTTGACAGATGAGTAAACTGAGGCTCTCAGAGGTCACGTACTCTGACCAAAGCGACCTGGAAGTTTGGGGCAGAAGCAGGAGAGGAGCCCACGTCTGTGAGCTGGGCTCCTCCTGCATCACCTCTGCAAGGCCTCCACACTGTCAGACTCCAACAGTCTCCCCAGACCTAGATCTAATCTAAGGGGGTCTTCAGTTGCTCATCAATACCCCTGGAATACTTTGAGGAAGGGGTCTGTGTTCAAGGAGCCATGAACACCATGACCACATTTAAATTATTTAATTCTTTCTTCTCCCTTCATTGGGCACATCCTTGATTTTTGTCAGGCAGGGCTGTAGTAAAGGGACGGTACCTGACTCAGCCCTCGGGGAGCTCACAGCCTCGCAGGAAGCACACAGCTTAGGCACACACAAGCCCACACAGGGCGCTCTGCGGGCGGGAAGCAGGAGCATCCGGGGCCCCTCGGCACACAGGGGAAGGCCTCCCCCAGAGGACAAGGCAGACTTTATCAAGGAAAGGGAATTCCCCACAAAGCATGAAGACTGGCTATGGAATCCTTGCAGCCAGGCTGTCAGCACTTGGGGAGGTAAGCAGAAGCAGAGGGGAAGGGGGCCGGGAGGCAGAGGCCGGCTGGGGGAGGGCCTGGGGGGCAGGGAAGCGCGGAGATGGGGGGATTCTGGGCAGGGGAGGGGCATGACCATAGACCATATCTGCATTTCTCTGCGGGCCAAGGTGCTCAGGGTCTCTCAGGGTTCTCCACCACTTAGTCACTTCTCCGGGATGCTGAAGATAACCCCAGAAGTCAGGAGAACCTGCGTCTGGGTCAATGTGACCGGAAATGCAAGTCTGGTTCTCTACCTGCACCCCGATACAGGAGCAGGAGGGATACAAGGGCTCAGAGAGGCGTCAATGATCACGGTAGATCGTGGCCTCAGTTACCTCAACCTCAAATGGTGACAAAAACCAAACCCACTTAGCAGGTCAGACAGGTAGGAGCCAACTAAGTCAGGGACAGTGACACGTGCCCAGCCCCTGACAGCTAGGTGCCAACCTCATCCCACTGACGTCATTACTGGTATCCTCTGTTCACTGAAGAAACATTTTTTGCATAGTTATCATGTGCAAGGCACATTCTTCCACTTTTCTGAAAATAACGCAAGACAGATCGCTGATACGGTATCAGCCCGTGGAGCCTGTTTCGACGCCAGAGCCTCCCTTCGTCTTTTAGGTATGATTTCTAGCAGCAGCGGCCTGGGGTGATATTTGGCTCCTCCTGAAGACCCTGAAGGGACACTCGCAGCCCTGACACCCTCTGGTCACCACTGACCACCGTCCTGGGCCCCCTGCCCGCGCCAGGCCCACGGGCCCGAGAGGCAGCTCCGGCACGCAGGTCCCCACGATGGCCCCGGGGCCCCAGGTCGGCGCCGACCTCTGGCTCCCCGCCTTGCACGGTGCCCTCCCTCCAGCTCACGGATGTATTTTCCTCCCCGTCGGGTGCGCCATGTCACGGTGAGGGCAGAGAGCGCGGCGGCGGCCGTGGCCCGTCCGAGTGAGCCCCGCGCCCAGGTCCGCTCTTCCCTCAGGGCGGCTTCACTTCTCCAAGCCGCCGGTCCTGGCCTCGCCCTCAAATCAGGACCGAGAGCAGACACCCCCCTTGGCCATCCTGGAGGGTCCAGGTGGCCCCGGACCTGTGCCTGGATGCGGACGTGGGACGAGCTCGCTCGGGAGGCACCACTAGGTCCTTCTCATTTGTAAGCTACGTCCGTTTTGGGTAATAAAGCCCAAAGCTAATGAAGGATTTCTTCAAAATGTCCTTCAAATATCTGGCAGCCCAGGTCCTGTGGGACCTAGACATGATCTCATCCACAGAAAGGACTCAAACAAACAAACAAAAAGGAGTCAAAAAGTTAACTCGTATTTTAGAAGTTAAATCAAAAGGAAAAAATTAATTAATTAATTAATTAAAAGGAAAGCATATTTTTGCAAACCAGAATGATCACCTTCTGCTGTATGTTTCCACTCTGATCTTTAAAACACCACCACGTTTTTCTTATCCAAAATAAGATAAAGGGCAGCCCAGGTGGCTCAGCAGTTTAATACCTGCCTTCAGCCCAGGGCGTGACCGTAGGGCCCTGGGTTCGAGTACCATGTTGGAGCCTGCTTCTCCCTCTCCCTGTGTCTCTGCCTCTGTGTGTGTGTGTGTGTTTCTCATGAATAAATAAAATCTTAAAAAAAAAGATAAAGTTTCCTACTTCATTCATCAAATATTTATCAAGCTCTTATTAGCGTATGTTCCACACACTGCCTGAGGAATAAGGGATGCAGCAGCTAACTGAGCAAACCCCTGGGAAAACATAATAATAATAATAATAATAATAATATCAGTGATGAGTGTGATACAGAGAATTTAAAATAGAATAATGCCAAGTGCCAGGGAGCTACTTTAGATGGGGCAAAGAGACCTTGCAAAGGCAGGGCATGGAAGCTGAGAGCTGGACTGCAAGATCTGTGCATCTGATTTGTTTTTCATAAAGGAAGAGAAAGGAGTGAGAATGGAGGGAATGAGAAGGACACAAGAAAAGGCTGGACTCGCGAAGAAGGCAAGTCTGTTGGCAAAACCAATGAGGGCTCTGTCCCAAAACACAGGAATGAAATGCCCTTCGTGACAGGTTAGCTAGGAAGGTAACCCGGCTACTTGAGCAGAATCCTAAAAGCTGGCTGTAGTAACCGGGTAAAGCTCATCACTTGCTCACGTTTCAGCCCCAGGCAGACGATGCTGCCCAACAGCCTCCGGGGACCCACGGCTCTGCCGCCTGCAGCCCCTGGACCCCAATGAGCCTCCCTGTTCCAGCCAGGACACAAGACTGTGGACAATCACAGCCGTCCAGGCTTGAGCGGGTCACTCCTCTGCTGCACCGACCACGCCACCGGCAAGAACTGGGTACAGAGCAACCGAGAGACTCAGTGCATCTGTGTACCCGAGACAAGGAAGGTATGCTCAGTGCTTGGCTCAATCCCTTCCGCAGGCTGTGGCTTGGGAAGCGATTCCCAGAGCAACGCAGGAGCTAACGGTGTCACTTCCCAAGATTGCTTTAATCCAACTGCAGGATGCCATCCTTCCAAAACAGAAGCGAAAACCTTAAAAAAGGCAAGAGACTTGGTGAACTATGCTGAAAATGATGACCAAGCAAGGTCATCACATTCGTGTGACCATTTTTAAAAGCTAGTCTTCCTGCCTACCTACCCCCCCCCCAACACCTCCCACCAACACAGCATCCCAAATTGTATTTTTCGCAATATCCCTTAATTCAGGAAAGAGAGAAGTTAGGAGAAAGCCGCTTCATCAGTAAAGAATTGCTCATGTTATAAAGGAAAACCGCATTATTTTCAACGTGGTCCCTAATAATAAAGGATACCTGTGACACCATCAAGTGCCCTATCTACTCCGAACCTCTTGAGATTGCCCAAAAGTATAGCACAACTAATGAACGAAACAGGTTTTCCAAAGCCACACAATTTTATAATGTACTTAGCAGAAGCTTAACAATTACCATTCCCTTCAAAAATTAAAAATTCGAAGATGACTCTGCTGGCCGCGTGCTGCTACAGGTCTCCTCCTGAAGCACGTGACAACACAAAAACCTGTCAACTCCTGACTATGCCACAGGGTCCCCATTATTTCCTGAAGCCCAAATAAGTTCTCAACACAAACCCCCTCCTCCCTGATGAAATTATTTAATATCCAACCAGAAGACGTACAATGATTCACGGTTCTAAAGATCTCTACTTGAAGAAATTCTTAAATTATTGTAAAAATCCCCGGTTCTCTCATTCCTCTTAGGAGAGCCAGATTATTTTTTTTAACTGGTTACACCATTCTCCCAGACTAAACACCCTCCAAAACATTTGTTTTTAGGTAAAACACATCTAACTCCCCTGGAGTCAACATCAACATGTTTCCAATAATTACAGAAATTGTCGCATTCCCATTGAAACCTGATGATATGCTAAATTTTGAGCATGTGGAGCAGCGCTTGGTTGCTAAAAATGGACTATTCTTGTCACAGAGAATATCAAGAGTTTCTACATTTCTGTGTCAGAGATTTAAGGTGTTTTGTTTTGAAGGTTAAAGGCAGAGAGGGGATAAAAATTACAGAATTTCAACTGATCATTACAGTAAAAACCCAGTTCAAATTATACAAACTGTTCCAAAAAGTATCCAACATACTCGTCCTTCAACAGTTTAATTAAAGACTCAACACATCTGGTCCTGGACTTTTATTTTTTCATAGTATTTTCATCGCCAATTCAGTTTCATTAATAGTAATCTGTGTGGCCAGATTTTTTTTCAGGCAGTTAATTTCTCTGACATTGAGCCATATCGACATTTTTCTAGATGTGTCTCCTCAGGCAAGAGAAACAAAAGCAAAACTAAGCTACCAAGACAACATCAAAATAAAAAGCCTTCACACAGCAAGAGAAACCAACAAACCAAAAACGCAGCCTACTGATGGGAGAAGATGCTTGCTAGTGACATATCCGATAATGGGTTAGTATCCAAAATGTATGAATAACGTGCGACTGGAGCAAATAAACAACCCAATTTAAATAAAAGGGCAGAAGACCCGAAAGGACATTTCTCCAAAGAAGAGGAACAGATGGCCAGATGCATAAAAAGATGCTCAACATCGCTAATCATCATGGAAACGCCAATTAAAACCACCATGAGATCCCACTTTACACCTACATGAATGGCTGAATTAAAAACAAGAAATAACAAGCGTTGGTGAAGACAGACAGAAAAAGGGACCCCCAGGCACTGTTGATGGGAATGCAACCTGGTGCAGCCACAGTGAAAAACAGCATGCAGGTTCCCCAAAATATTAATAACAGACATACCATATGATCCAGTAATTCCACTATTGGGTATTTTACCAAAAAAAAAAAAAAAAAAGAAAACGCTCATTCAAAAAGAACAGCACTCCTACGCTTACTGCAGCGTGATTCACAATGGCAGAGATGCGAGAGCCACCGAAGTGTCCCTGGATAGACACGGTGATGAGGGAGCTGCGGTACGTGTAGCTGATGGAATATCACGCAGCCATGAAAAAGGATGAGTCCATGCCATTCGAGAAAACGTGGTTGGACCTATGGGGTGTTATACCAAGTGAAATATGTCACCTGAGAAGGACAAATGCCATATGATTTCACTCATGCATGGAATCCAGTAAAAACAACAAAGAGACAACCCCACAAATGCATCAATAAAAAGCAGAATGAGATCGATATGGGGAAAAAACCAACGTGGTCGCCAGAGACGGAAGGAGAGTAGGGGACTGGTAAAATGGTTGGAGGGGAACTGGAGATAGAGGCTCCCAGTTACAAAGTGAGTAAATCACAGCCACGTGAGGCAGAGATGATCTGTACTTGTTTACGGGCAGATACCTAGGGGGAGTCTGCAGCGCTCCCCAAGGCAGCATTTGCCCCCAGGGCCCCTTGACCCCAGGACTACGGTGTCGAAAATAAAATCATCGGTATCCACGGACATCCTCATTATCAGAGCAACACATATCACCATTCCCTCATCTGCCGCCCCCGGTACTGCGCGTTCAGTAGATCATCCTGTTTAATCCACAAAGATCCTTTGAGCGAGGTGCTTTATTACGATCCCCATCTGACAAAGGGGACCGAGGCAGGGAGTGCTAAGCTAACTTACCCAGGGTCGCAGAGCTAGTTGGGGGGCTGAACCGGGCAGCCCTGAACCGTACTACAGACCCTGCACGCTGGCAGTCCCTACACGCTCTTTCCTTGAGGCCCAGACATGCCTCGTCCTGTCCACACTTGTGGCTCAGTCCTGCCAACCCGCAACGACCTTCACAAGGCCCTTCATCAGGTCCAGGGCTTCCTCTCAATTTCTAATTTTCTTTTTTAATTCAAATTCAATTAGCCAACTTCTAGCACATCCTTAGTTTCAGACATAGCGTTCAATACCTTACCAGTCGCGTACAACACCCAGTGCTCATCACACCACGTGCCCTCCTTAATGCCCGTCACCCGGTGGCTCCACCCCCGTCCCTCCAGCAGCCCTCAGTTTGTTCCCTATAGTTCAGAGTCTCTCTTGGACAACTGGGTGGCCCAGCAGTTCAGCACCACCTTCAGCCCAGGGCGTGACCCCTGGATCCTGGGATCCTGTCCCACATCGGGCTCCCTGCAGGGAGCCTGCTTCTCCCTCTACCTGGGTCTCTGCCTGTCTCTCGTGAATTAATTAATTAATTAAAATCTTAAAAAAAAAAAAAAAGAGTCTCTCATGCTTTGTCTGATGACTTCCCGTTCGGTTTTCCCTTCCTTCCCCTGTGGTCCTCTCTGCCTGGTTTCTTATATTCCACACATGAATGAAACCAGACGAGAATTGTCTTTCTCTGATGGACTTAATTTCACTCAGCATACCACCTCCCGTTTCCAGCCACGTCCACGTAAATGGTAGGCTATACTTACCAATTCCTGATTTTCTGATCTTTATTCTCCATTTCCCTACCTGTCCTGCAGGTGCTATAAAATATGTCAACGCCCAGCACCACACTCTTTTTTTGTTCCTGGGGCCAAGGTCACATACCTTTAGCCAACCAGCCTGCATCCAAACTGTTCCCAACACAAGATAAATGATGGAAAGACCAGTGACAGGAAACATGATTTACAGACCACACTCGACCTAGAGTCGCTTGGCAGCTCACTCACGGACCTCATCAGGATTCCCAACCGGATACTTCTCCCTAGCTAGAGCATTCCATGCCGCATGTTCCTTGCCAGGTGTGCACGGATTCTCTGTGGCTACAAATACTCTTCAGCATTCAGAACAAAAGGGAAAAATAATAACCTTTCAACTTGCCTTAACTCTAGGCGATGGCATCAAAGAAGGCTTTGTTTTATCATTTTATACACGGTTCTACTTCTGACATTTTATCGCTTAAAACCATTTTTTGAAGTTCTCAACAACACACTTATCTATCGCACTTGAATTTAAAGAAAAATTGAATTTTCGTCTTGTAGAGCTAGGAAGTTGATTCAAGATGTGTGGCATCTTGTTGATTTGATTAAAGAAAAATTGAATTTTCATCTTGTAGAGCTAGGAAGTTGATTCAAGATGTGTGACAAAGGGAAGTCACTAATTGTGACCCATGTTTCAATGTGGCCCTGGCCCAACCATTTCTTTTTTTTTTTTAAGATTTTCTTTATTTATTCATGAGAGACACACAGAGAGGCAGACACCCAGGCAGAGGGAGAAGCAGGCTCCATGCAGGGAGCCCGACGTGGGACTCGATCCTGGGTCCCCAGGATCAGGCCCTGGGCCTAAGGTGGCATCAAACCGCTGAGACACCCGGGGCCGCCCCCAACCATTTCTCTACTACATCTTGATAAAACAGTTCAGAGCAAGAAGTCTTTCCAAAAGACAAGGAGGGCCCTATCCTGTTCTGAGTGCTTTTACCAACAGAGACACGGGTGTCCTTGTCCAGTGTACAAATAAACGGCGGGAGCAAAGGTGGGTCGGTCATTACAAATCAAGACTCGAGAAGAACAGGGCCAACACTAACAAGCCGGATGGACAACTATGAATGCGAGTAGTGTCCTTGAAGAAAACTTAGCCACACCACAGACGACGGAAGAACACCAGATGAGCACCACTGATGCGGAAAGGATCTAGAGATTTCAGAAGGCAGTGACCTCAGGACAGTCGACGGTGTGACACAGCTGCCCGTAGCCCAAAGTTTTGGGAGACTCCCTACGTGGTGGTTGCCTAGATCCCAGATCAATTCTGCATGTGTGGGGATCCCTGCGTGGCGCAGCGGTTTAGCGCCTGCCTTTGGCCCAGGGCGTGATCCTGGAGACCCGGGATTGAATCCCACATCGGGCTCCCAGTACATGGAGCCTGCTTCTCCCTTTGCCTGTGTCTCTGCCTCTCTCTCTCTGTGACTATCATAAATTAAAAAAAAATAAAAGTAATAAAAATAAAAATTCTGCAAAAAAAAAAAAAAAAAAAAAAAGCTTAGCAAGCTAAGGCTGTGTGAGGCTGCAGGACAGCGTCCAGAAGAAGAAACAGCTCCATTGTCCTCTGCGGGCAGCAAAGCCTGCCCGGGCTTCCTGTTTAATTAGAGCCGCCGGGTGACAGCGGCTCTCAAACCTAGAGCAGGTAAAGAAAGGCGGTTGAAACCGGGAGTTTACTCTGGCAAAGGGAGCGCTTAATGGGGGGCCAGAGAAGCAGTCCTCAGACTTCTGAGGAATTATGTGCAAGAAAGAGCGGAGTTTCTTCACAAGGTCTCAGGGGCAAAACTAAGACCCGTGGGGAGAATTTATGGAGACAGATTTTTAGACAATAAAAAATCTGTAATAATCACAACCGTCCCACTGTGTACTCTCGCCGTGACGGACAACGCGTCTTCTGTCTGCCGCTGTAATGACAGGGCATGACCGCCTGTTCCTGCTGTCACGGAGGCTTTTATACCTAAGATTCCAGGTAGACGTGGTTCGGGCTGGCACTCAGCACACGGGGCTTTCTCCTTTTGCTGATACTCAGAGCATGACTTGAGCACAGAGGGGAAGTGAACACGGAAGATGGTCCCGGGCCCCCGCCCGCGTTCTCGGCAGAGGCCCCGGGCGGCCCGCGCAGAGCAGTCCACGCCGCACCCGGAGCTTCCAGGAAGAGATGGCCCCGTGGTGCGGGCCCCGCCTTAGCCGTTGGGGACGGCCTTGCCTGGTCTGATCTAAAGTCCTCCTGCCCTGGCTCCACCAGGCGACACGGAAGACGGCGAGCCCTGCACCGGCGCCAGAAAACTACCGGACAAAGAACCGGTAGGAAGCACGTGCAAACGCCAAGCGCGGGGCAATGCATCATAAGGCGCTCCCAAACCTCCAAGTGCCTGACGGCACCGGAGCGGCCCTACGAACCGTTGCGGGGCTGCTTTGCACGCTTTGCACGCTTCCGGCTCCGGGCGCAAACACAGCCGCCTGGTGCGAGGCTCGCTGTTCATCTCCGGCCCAGCCTTCTGTCTAACGCGGGGCCGACACTTCGTGCGTCTGGGTCAAAGTCACCGCAGAGGGGAAGCGACACTTGAGCGGCCGGAGTGAAGGCTGGGGAAAGTGAGCGGTGCGCGCTCGAAAATGCCCAGTTGGTTTAAAAGACACCAATGCACAAATTCAGTGAAGCCCGTCATCGTCTCATTGAGGACTAGATGCGGCCGCCACCCACGGGCGGCCCTGCACCAGCCATCGGCCCCACGCCCGGGCACGGCCTGTGCTCACGGGAGCTGGGACGGGTGCGCTGAGGCGCCCAGGCCCGCCCACCCGCCGGCCCCACTTCTCCACTGCAACCCCGCCGGCCGCCCGACCGGAAGGCGCGCGCCAGAGACTTCTGAAACGCTTCCCTGACAAAAATAAGTGACGATCAACGCTGTCAGAGGAAACGGCTTGGGTCGCTGCCTCCGCCGGCTCCACGGGAACAGGCCTGCAAGCGGGACCGGGAACGGCCGGTGGGCACCATGGGCCCCGGCACCCCAGAGGCCTGCTCCTTCCCACTGGACACGGACCCACGCTCCTCTCGCCCCCCACACAGAGACTTCCGCTCCACCGACCGGCGCCCCCGCTCGTACTGCCCCCGTTTCAGTCAGGAGGCCACCGAGCTCGGCCTGTGGGAGAGGCCCTCACATGGCCCACGTCTATCATCTTATCAGATTAGCAATGGACCGGGGCGCCAGGGTGGCCCAGGTGGTGGAGCAGCTGCCCTCGGCCCAGGTCCTGAGCCGGGAATCCCAGGAGGAGACGCACGTCGGGCCCCCTGCCCGGGGGTCTGCTCCTCCCTCTGCCTGGGTCCCTGCCTCTGTGTCTCTCGTGAATAAATCAATTTAATCTTAAAAAAAAAGAAGAAGAAGAAGAAGAGGGATGCCTGAGTGGCTCAGTGGTTTAGCGCTGCCTTCAGCCCAGGGCGTGATCCTAGAGATCTTGGATCGAGTCCCATGCCGGGCTCCCTGCATGGAGCCTGCTTCTCCCTCTGCCTGTTTCTCTGTCTCCCTCTTTCTCACTCTCTCTGTGTGTGCATCTCTCATGAATGAATAAATAAGATCCTAAAAGAAGAGGAAGAAGAAAGAAGAAGAACAACAACAACACATCTTGAAGCTGAGGCCTGCCAGAAAGCAGGGTTCCAGACACCCAAAATGGAAGCCAAGTCTTTCAACTATTCTCAAATCCTTTTCATACCTTTCCTCATCATCCAACCAAATATCGTTAGCTACTCGTAAGGGGACAACATGCCCAGGGCTTGCCAGCCAGGCACGTGGACAAATGCACTTTTCCTCACCAAGAACATCCCTCCGTTTTCCAAAATGTCTACAAAAAAGCAAACTCATGGGCCATCTCAGTACAGAGACCTTACTTCCATCAGTAATGGAGGTAGCATTTTTCTTTAAGATTTTATTTATTTTGAGAGAGAGCAAGCGAGCAAGTGGAGATAGAGGCAGAGGGAGAGAGAGGATCCCAACCAGACTCCACCCTGAGTGTGGAGCCCAAAGCAAGACTCAATCTCCTGACCCCAAGAACACGACTGGAGCCTTGACTGACTGAGCCACCTGGATGCCCTACAAGTAGCATTTTTAAAAAAAAAAATCATAAATATCTTTAGTTATTAGCTGGATATTTAACCTATGATAGTCTCTAACATTAATTTCACTTAGGAAAAATAGTGCAAATTCCTTTATGAAAGTGAAGAAAAATAATATCCTTACAGTCACCACTTAAGTCATTGCTAATAGTCATTGAGTTCACTCAAGAGAAAAAAGTAGGTGGGGTGGGCCAAAATTCTATTCATACCCATAAGCCTTAGACTTAGAGGTCATATCCACAGAGAGGCACTTGGTCGTACTATTCTAAGCGTTCCTACATGAATTCACATAATATAGGGTCGTGTGATTAGGATAAGGTGTGTGCAAACAGCTACACCCGAGCAATTCAAAGTTCCTCTGTGCCAAAACCTCTCCTGTTTCAGTGTGCCATGATTTATAACATTTCTATCATCAAGCTTACTTGTTGGGTGTTTGCAAAGTCATTCAAAATCATGATAATACTTAATGATACTGAAAAACATTCGTGAAGTGGAAAACAGGTCACAAACTAGGTCAATAAACATTTTTGCTCAAGTAATCATGCATATACCCAGATGAAAGTGAGTGATACAGGAGTCTGGGGTTTTGCTGTTGCTGTTGTTGTTATTGTTTTAACCTTCTTGGTACTTTTCTAAGTGCTTCAAGATTTCTACAGTGACCATGCATCATCATATTTACAATTAAGAGAGAAATCATAAAAATTTGCAGGTGAATATAATATAAATTTACAAGTAAATTTAACAATCACCCTTTGATACCCTTGTCATGCAGCAATCCCACACCTACGTATTTATGCAGATATTGTTGTGAACTTATGTTCACACAAAAACTGTACAAAGGGTTAAGTGGCTCTATTCCCAATCACTGAAACATGGCAATACCTCAGTTATCCTTTGGTTGAAGAATAAATGTGTTCCACACAGTGGAACACTATTCAGCAATACAAAGGAATGAACAACTAAGACACGCAACAAATAGATGAAGCTCAAACGCATTATGCTCAACACCAGATACCTGACCCAAAGGGTTATATGATATAGGACGTGCCGCAGCACGTAAAAATACAGAGAAGAGGGCAGATCAACAGATGCCAGAGCCTGGGGGTAGGAGAGGCACTGGCTTCAACCAAGGGGCTACACCGGGAATTTGGAGGGTGATTAAAATGTTCCACATCTGGATTATGCCACTAGTTACGGGACTGAATGAATGCATTTGTCAAAACTAAAAACTGTATACTAAGAGGAGTGGATTTATCATACGCACATTATACCTTCATAAACCTGCAAAAAAAAAACCAAAAACCACCACTTGGGACTGGAAGCCTATTCGTATCCAGATTATTTTCTGTTCTGGGTGATTCTTTCTCCAAAAACGCACATACATTTAAACTTTTTTATTTATTAATTTTAATTATTTTATTATGCATTTTAGTAATTATCACCTAATAGCACAGAATTCTGAAGGATTGGGACAGATGAGAAATTTTAATAGGGGTGAGTAGATTAAATAATGGTCAGGACACCCAGGCGTATGTGCACTAGCTCTGCAGACCCTGGCAAGGGCACCTCTGGGGGCCACTCACCAGACACAAGGGATTCCAGAGCCAGAGGGAAGGTGCTTAAAAGGGAGCGAGGACAGCAGGTACAAGTCTCTAGTCTAATACTTGCAGGAGGCAACCAAATGCAAACACTCTAAACTCCACCCGAGAGAGCCAGGATTTGGTGTGACTCATGCCCTTGCCAGAACCATCTCTAGACAGATTAAGGCATGACTAAGCAGTTGCCGGGCCAGTTTGGTTTGTTCAATTTGGGCTTAAAATGTCCTTCACACCTCTGGATATTACAAAAGTGCGTCTGAGAGGGGCCCGAGGAGATTTAGAATGGCTTATCCTCCTAAACGGATTTGGGAACAAGGAACTTTCTCTTGAGCTCAGTGAGGGAACTGGTTTCCTGTTTTGTTTGGTCTCCTCCAGCCCTCCCCCTACTCCCTATTTAGGGGAGCATACAAATAAGCCTTAACCGATCCTTATCGTGAGCTTAAGAGAGTTTAATTAGACCACAGATATGAAAATCAGTCTTCATAAAGTAGAAAATTCTTTTTCCTAAGAAATATTCTTTTCCTCCAAATGTAAGAGAGCGACACCCATTCGTCTTATCTGTGGAGAAGATAAGGGAGTAAAATGGCCTAGGACAGGGACAAATTATTACTGGACAGCAATGACAGTAATCTCTTTCCTGAACACCTTGAAAATGATGCAAACCTTCCTTCAATTAAAGTATGGACTGAAATCTACCTCCTGCTATACAAAAAACACAAAAAACAAAACAAAAAAAAAACCACCAACAATAACAACAACAAAAAAAAAACAGAGACTAGCAAACTAAGGTTCTTGAAGGAGAATGTTTTGGCTAATTAGATTATATTCTTTTTAAGGCTTTAAAAGGACTGTCTCCATTAAACAAGAGAGATTACCCTAATCTGTTCATTAAACCAGACCACCAAAGAACAGCTACTTTAGAACGTAGCCTTGTTGATATATAAACATATACGTATACACACCACACACATTAACCATCATGTTCATGGTCTCTCGACAGGGACTGACCAGAAAATACCCGCCTGTATCTTGTCAGGGCTTTGCGGGAAATTGAACCTGTCAGGTGTAGCACTGTCAGGTTTAAATGAGTAACCAAATGTCCAATAGTAAATGAGAGCAAGAAAATTCACATCCATTATATTCCCATCCTACTCAAAGCGGGTCTTCCTAAAAAAATAAAGCATTGTACATTTTGAAAAATAAAAGGTGAGGTCTTAGACAAAAATGATAACATGGTAACTTGCTTGGGCTGCAGGTGGAGAGAGCTGGGCCCCTGTGCTTTATCCATCCACCCTGCACACATGGAGTCCTTCCAGTCTCATGGTCTCAGGGAATCCATTTAATAGCTGTGCAACTCTGGACACATCATTTATAATCTCTCTGAGCCTTTGAGAGGGGGAAAAAAAAACCCATACTTAGCACACTGCGTAAGTCATGGGAATTAGATAAAAGGTTTACAAAACAGCGAGCGCAGCGTCTGGTATGTAGTGGATGTTCAAGAATATTAATTATCTCTCGCCCTCTCTCCTTTCTGAAAAGCTTTTGTTATACGTTCACAATGAATCTTTTTTGCTTAGTCTACGAAACAGCCCAGCAGAGAAGTGAGCTTTTCTGAGTCCACACACATTGGGTAGATCTGGATGCTACTGCTTACTTATTTCTCAACTAGCAGCAAACAGCTGCAGAAGCCCATAACTGGCAGGCTTCCAGATATGACCATCAAACATCGACTGTGTGTCTAGATCTGCAGAAAATTTCCCAGGTTGGGGTAAGGCCGGCATGGGACACAGGAAAGAGTTGTTCCTAAGCCTTTTACACCAAGGACATCTCAGACAAGGCATATACAAATGGACGGCACCAAGTTTCCTCAATAGTTTCCATGCAAAAGGCAGAAGACTACTACCACCCCGGTTTAAAAAAAAAAAAAAAAAAGACATCACTAATAAATATAATGAAAGTTGTATAAAAAGAGCATTTCAAAATTAGAAGCCAAAAGAAACCTAGCCAGCTAAGCCAAATTCAGGCTTAGCTGAATTACAAAGGCCCCACAGCATTTAAGCAGAGGAAGGTTCTGGAGGGAAATCAATCTCAAGTCACTGACCAGCAGACCCAACCAAACAAACCCCAGCACTTCAAATGCTTTAGATTTCTCCCTCTCTGCACATTCAGCAGGAATGATTTTATGGGATGTCCAAATGCAAGAGGGAGGATTTTACTTTACTTCTCAAGGATTTCATCAACTAGTTTTCTGGATTCGACAGGATATGTTAGCGTAAGCAGCGACTCTGTAAACCAATAAAAATGGAGGGTTGGAGAAGGAAGTCTTTGGCCAACAGGGATCACAATGCCCTGAAATAGGAGTGTCACTACGTAGACTCTGCACAGACACTGAGGCAGGGGACCGCATCTCAGTTCCTACCACAGGCTCCCCGTCTTCCCTTGCACACTGTGGAGAACAGCGCCTCTGGCTTTCCTTGCCCTTCGCAGCCCAAGAGAAAAAAAAGAGAAGGCAGAGCAGCCCAGATCCTGCTCTCCGGGTTCTCAAAAAACAAAGACCTCAGTGAGAATTTAAGGCAAGACATGTTCTGATCTCTTTTTTAAAGCTAATGATTAACAGGAGTTCAAGCCTCCTGTGTTGGGGAAATGGGAAAACTACCACATTTTGTATAAAGCTATTTTCAAAGGCCTGGGCCTTCCCAACTCCCTCAAGGGTTCTTCAAATCCTAAGACGGTTGGCAAAGCGACAAAGTTACACGTTTGCTTAATTCTGGCATAGGTGGCACTTCTGTTTCCTTGGACGCCCACTTTCCACTTTCAGATACGTATGTGCCATTTGTTAGAAGTTGGTCAGAAGGAAGAGCAAGGAATGGGGCTGGAAGATCTGCAGCTGGCACTATGGTCCAGCCTGTGGCCCTGGTGCACTTTCGTCTCAGAGGAGGAAAATGCCCTTCAAACTCCGCCTATGCATTCACTCCCAACTCAGCAGGTTTTACCATCCCACCCGTCACTCGCCCTCTCCCTCTTGCATTTGGACTGGCACCTTAATGAGAATTTCAACACGTTCAAGCCCAATGCCATCTTAGGGTCAAATTCTTCCCTCATCTCATACCCCCTCGCTCCCTGCTGTCGACAAGGTCTACAATCCCCATCACCCTTACCCAAAGTCACTGCAATCCTGCTAACATCCTACCACACCTCCAACTCCTGGATAAAAGCCCCTGCTGACCCCGATGTTTCTAGCAGCAATGTCCACAATAGCCAAACTGTGGAAGGAGCCTTGGTGTCCATCGAAAGATGAATGGATAAAGAAGATGTGGTTTATGTATACAATGGAATATTACTCAGCCATTAGAAATGACAAATATCCACCATTTGCTTCAACGTGGATGGAACTGGACGGTATTATGCTGAGTGAAGTAAATCAGAGAAGGACAAACAGTGTATGTTCTCATTCATTTGGGGAATATAAATAATAGTGAAAGGGAATATAAGGGAAGGGAGAAGAAATGTGTGGGAAATATCAGGAAGGGAGACAGAGCATAAAGACTCCTAACTCTGGGAAACGAACTAGGAGTGGTGGAAGGGGAGGAGGGCGGGGGTGGGGGTGAATGGGTGACGGGCACTGAGGGGGACACTTGACGGGATGAGCACTGGGTGTTATTCTGTATGTTGGTAAATTGAACACCAATAAAAAATTAATTTATTAAAAAAAAAAAGCCCCTGCTGACACCTTACCAGCCACATGCCAACTCATGTGACCTCCCAGCTAACTCTTATGACCCCTCATTTCTTGACATTCTCCTCTCCCGGGCTTTCCAATGTATTACTTGCTCTCTCCTATTTGAACCACGTTAGTTTTCCAAGCTCTCATCATTGGTTAAGTCAATCAAAAAGAAGGATATGCTGCCTCCAGGGACCACTTGTCATGTCTATTCATGCGGTCATTTACTCTTACCAATGAAATATGATTATTAAATGATCTCTATAATCAAAAGGGACAACTGAAAAAGCCTATTTGCATTATTTTCAATATCATACTTAATATTTAAGGCAACTGCCAGATTCAAAACACCTCAACATACATCAACTCATTTGTGTTTTACAACATCACATTCTTAGTTTACCCCGTTTGCCCCTGAGGCACCTGATCCAACAGGCAGGATTAATACAAGCACCTACATGGTCCACTCCTCCCAGGTCCTCCTTCCCTACTGCCTGGTAGTCTGCAGCTTTCTTTCAATGATACCTGGCAATGAGTCACATCCAACACGTAGGAATACAATCCACAGGTAACATTTGGTTCCTACGTAAGAATATAATTTCCCTTGTTATTGAGGTTTTCACGATGAAGGTACAATCCAGGGCTTTGTTTCTGGGGACATGTACCCATTATGGATGTGATACCTGTATTTTCCAACTTGCAAAGAAAGTTACTGAGTTACTGACACCTAGTATGACAAAGATAATATTTTGAAATATTTTGACTCCACCACCCTTAACACATGCGCACATGCACACACACACACACTCAGTTCAAGTGTGTCCTCTTTCTCTGGTCAGCCTGAAGCCTTGAGGCAGTGGAGGGTTATACTGAGGAGAGGGGACATTTTGGCACTGTTATAGCAGAAAACAAAAGAGAATTATCTGCTTCTGACACTGAACACATAATTTTACATCAGAACAATAGGCTGGAAAAATAGGCTTTATCAAGAATAGAGCTTGAAAAATTCAGATTGCGGTGTCTTCTATGGAAGACAAATCTGCTTCTTATTAAGCCTAGAGATGATGCTTGTGGGCCTAGAAGAGAGAGAACCTGCAAGAGCATAAAGCCTAAAATTCACCCCCTCTGGGACCAGGGGATTATAAGGAGAAGTGGGTGAGGCACTATTTGAGCCCTCATCTCCCTTATGATTTTTGGTCCTAGCAAAGGAAAATGTGTCAGAGAAGTTACAGGACACTCCAAGAGTGAAAGTAACGCTTGCCCTATGATATATCCACTTTGAGTGCTGGTACGGTGTGGATGGGACCAGAAGTGCCCGTGCATTCCTAAGGAGGGTGCAGACAGACAAGAGTTGAGGGGCAAGAGGCCTGGCTAGAAAAAAGATAACCCACAGCAGAGGTTCCAAGAGTGATGTACGAGGCCATGCACTGGATTAAGGATGGACTGATCTGGAGAGGTCCAGAAGAGTGTCAGCAAGAGCTTTTAAAGATGGAGTCAGGAAACCACAAGTGTTGGAGAGGATGTGGAGAAAGGGGAGCCCTCTTGCACTGTGGGTGGGAATGTGAACTGGTGCAGCCACTCTGGAAAACTGTGTGGAGGTTCCTCAAAGAATTAAAAATAGACCTGCCCTATGACCCAGCAATTGCACTGCTGGGGATTTACCCCAAAGATGCAGACGCAATGAAACGCCGGGACACCTGCACCTCGATGTTTATAGCAGCAATGTCCACAATAGCCAAACTGTGGAAGGAGCCTCGGTGTCCATCGAAAGATGAATGGATAAAGAAGATGTGGTCTATGTATACAATAGAATATTCCTCAGTCATTAGAAACAACAAATACCCACCATTTGCTTCAACGTGGATGGAACTGAAGGGTATTATGCTGAGTGAAATAAGTCAAGTGGAGAAGGACAAACATTATATGGTCTCATTCATTTGGGGACTATAAAATATAGTGACAGGGAATAAAGGGAAAAGGAGAAAAAAATGAGTGGGAAATATGAGAAAGGGAGACAGACCATGAGAGACTCCTAACTTTGGGAAATGAACTAGGGGTGGTGGAAGGGGAGGTGGGCGGGGCGTGGGGGTGACTGGGTGACAGGTACTGAGAGGGGCACTTGATGGGATGAGCACTGGGTGTTATGCTATATGTTGGCAAATTGAACTCCAATTAAAAAAAAAAAAAGATGGAGTCAATCAGCTGAGGGTAAGTTGGGCTTGACATAGATAAATGAGACCAAACCACAACCCACCTAGCTGCAGATACCTGCCAGACATCCAAAGATGGAAAAGTTCATTTAGAACTGTCAAGACGACAGGATGCCCAACCCCCACTCCCTTCCCCATACATGCAGAAAACATCCCAGAAAGGAGCAGAGAAAGCCACATATCTGAGTAATTGAGAACTTTGTCTAAATAAATGAGTGTACAAAACCTAAAGGAACTATTTTTACCACTGCATCAGACTACATATACTGGAGTGGACTCATTTTGTGTTCTCCTACTGCCCAGTGGACGAGGGGTCAGGAGAACACAGCTTTCTTAGAATTACATGAAGAAACTGTATTTCTTCTGCATACTGGAATATAGCTTGAGGACATCTAAATGCTCCCTAACTATATAGAAAAATTCCATTTTAGTTAATACTATTTTCAATATAACAGCATCATTTCCATGACCCATAACAATAGTTCTTTGCTGCTCTAATACAACAGTAAACTTATAAACAGGATTCTTTCACATGCTGAGACATGATAATTATGCTTTATCTTTCTTCCATGGTTTATCTTTATCTTTCTTCATATCTCATGCCCAGAAAGCTAAAAGCTCTCTTCTTTTTGGATTTCCAGCACTTAGGGCAATACCTGACATTCACTTGGTGCTCAGACTTCTACTTTCATTACTGAAAGTAGTGATGAATAAACATTTAATGATGACTAAAAAGATGACCACAAACACTTTCTACATTTCAGTGTTGCGATTGTACTGTACACAACCTGTTACTGTCACCATTTCAGTTTTCTCAAATACCAAGTTGATATTCCAAAAGAGTTTTCCCAGAAAGTGAAAAGCAGAAATCCAGAAAGGCAGCTGCAGAAAAGAGAGCAGAGAGATTAATCACAAGGTGAAGAGGACAAGATTAAAGATAACAGGGAAAAAAAAAAAAAGGTAACAGGGAAATAAAGTCTGACAATCCAAATGACATAAGCAGCTTCATAGGCAGATTCCCAGAAAACCTGTCAAGTGACCAAATAAGGAGGGGAGAAGAAGGGACAAAACACCCGAGGGTGAAAAGATGTTCCAACACCACTAATAATCAGGGAAATACAGGAGGTATCCCCTTACACCTGTCAAAACGGGTAAAATCAAAAACATAAGAAAGAGGAAGTGTGGGCAAGGATGTGGGGAAAAAAGGAACCCTCGTGCACTGCTGGCGGGAAAGCAAACTGGTACAGCCACCGTGGGGGACAGCATGGAGCTTCTTCAAAAGGTTAAAAATAGAATTACCTTATCATCCAGTAATCACACTACAGGGAATTAACGCAAAGAGAATATGAAGACACTAATGATTATTGTATTATTATTCACAATAGCCATCGCTTCTCGGCCTTTTGTCTAAGATCAAGCGTATTATTCACAACAGCCAAAATATGGAACCAACCCAAGTGTCCATCCATAGATGAGCGGATAAAGAAGATAAGGTGTATATATGCCACAGAACCTTACTCAACCATAAAAGGGAATGAAACAGATCCATTAGTGGGGGGCCTTGCAGATTTGAACTTTTCTCCTTCTGGATTTGAGGCCTTAGGTTAAGCCACATCTTTGGTCAGGCCAAGCAGCGGCCAAGCTTGATCCCCCGACTCATATATTATGAGTTACGAGAGCTGTGGGTCGTGCACCTGACACCGATCAATGCGGATGTCGGCTGGAGGAGGAATTATCCCGAACCTGGAACAAACTGAGTCCCAGTGATCAATATAAGTTCTACTGCATGAACACGGATTACAGCAAACTGCAAAAGAACGCCCGGACTTCTAAATGAAATGCTTCACTATAAAGCTGCGTTGAGAAGACATCTACACAATTGTCCACTTATCCAGGAAATATTTCCCTTCTAAATGCACAGAACCATGTTGGTGTATTGTGTCAGGGTTTATGCTGACTAATATCTGAAACTTGGAAAACAATGAATGACATCTGGCCATTTACAACAATATGAATGGATCTGGAGGGTGTAATGCTAAGTGAGATAAGCGAGTCAGAGAAAGACGAACACCATACGATCTCACTCATGTCTGAAGTTTAAGAAGCAAAACGGAGGGAAAAAAAGAGACAAAAGCAGACTCTTGAGTATAAAGAACAAACTGATGTTTACCAGAGGGGAGGTGGGTGGTGGGATGGGGGAAATAGGTGATGGGGATTAAGTGCTCAATGTCACGATGAGCACTGAGTACTGTATAGAACCATCAAATCACTCTGCTGTAAACCCGAAACTAACACAACGCTGCACGTTAATTCTAACAGGATTAAATAAATAAATACAGTAGGGCTTCTCATCCTAAAAAAAAAAAAAAAAAAAAAAAGACAAACACACACACACACACACACACACAAAACACCTTTGGCTGGGGTCTAGGTTGGGGACAAATCGAGTACACCAAATAATATGTCACATTAATGTCAAAATAAGCCTGCACTTGCAAAGCTGAGTATGACTACAAACTATAAAAGTATGCAATCCCACTACGTTCATTTACACAAACTGCCTGAACATCTGCTTGGGTCAATTTTTCAGGGTTTTTGTTTGCTTTGTGTTTTTTTTTCCTTACACTTCATTCTGCATCCTCTGTCTCAACAAATGCTCTAGATCCACCAACTGTACAAATAAAGAATATGCTTTAAGCATGTAAATGGGTCATAAAAGCAGCAGTGTGCTTTTCCTAGTGGGAAACATTCAGAAATTGTGAGCACAGGAAGTATAGAGTATCTTTTAGTAATGAGCTTTACATCCTCAATATCAGCTGTATAATTATTCATCATTAGAATTCAGATTAAGGGACACCTGGGTGGCTCAGTGGTTGAGCGTCTGCCTTCGGCTCAGGGCGTGATCCTGGGGTCCTGGGATAGAGTCCCCACATCGGGCTCCCCTCAGAGAGTCTGCTTCTCTCTCTGCCTGTGTGTCTCTGCCTCTCTCTGTGTGTCTCTCATGAATAAACAAAACCTTAAAAAATTCAGATTAAGAAATATGAAATATTTTAAGCCAAATTAGCTTACCTGAAGCAGATATTTTCTCTAAGCCATCAAATAGTTCTCCACAGTACATTCATAATGAAGCCATGACGTGACTATGGACATGGCTGGAAAAACACACACTCTGGAAAAGTCTCAAGAATATAAATAAGAACCTGCAACTGCTGGGCTTGGCCAGTTAGGAGAGGAATGGTGCTTCCATAACAAAGTGAACTGAAACAAATGCAGGCCCATGATCGCCATCACCGGGAAAGGTGGAGAGATGTCCAGCAACACTGGGTGACCAAGACACCACTGCTGAGTAGTCCATCCAACTGTTTACACCATCAGTAAGTACTATTGTCCCCCAACTTGGCTCAACCAAAATAAGCACAAGTCAAATCCAGACCACAATAGGTTAGTTAACCATGCAGACTCCTACCACAAATAACATGAGCAGGAACAACTCTGGATCCCAAAACAGACCCTCACACTCAAAACATTGTACAGTAACACAGCCACCATACTCAGAATTGTCACAGAATTCTCAAGATTTGCCATCAAAACAAAGAAACCAACGATTCTCAGTTGAGAGCTACGATTAGCACATGTCACCACTAAGTTACAGGACTGGGTGAGACTTTTTTACAATGCCAGCATATTTCTGTGCAAGACAAATGTCACCTAGATAATTTTACTTCAAAACTCAAGGCATTTCTTCTAGGAGATGAGCATTAGCAGATCTGTTAATAGCTCCTCCACTAAGTGAATAGCATATTGAGACAGCAGTGCTCCGCTCCATCCTGAAGGTTCATGGAATCTGCGACTTAACACCTAATACTTTAGATGTGCTCTGACCTAAAGATAAAATTTATTTTTGCAGCCAATAAAGGTTTTAAAATAAAAGAAGTCGGGCAGCCCCAGTGGCGCAGCGGTTTAGTGCCATCTGCAGCCCGGGGTCTGATCCTGGAGACCTGGGATTGAGTCCCGCGTCAGGCTCCCTGCATGGAGCCTGCTTCTCCCTCTGCCTGTATCTCTGCCTCTCTCTGTGTGTCTCTATGAATAAATAAATAAATAAAATCTTTTAAAAAATAAAATAAAATAAAATAATAAAATAAAATAAGTCAACTTAGGTATTGTAGATAGCTTGCTTTTTCGGTTTTGCTTGGTTTCTTTTTTTGTCTGAATAACATCCAAACTTTTTTTTTTTTTTTTTTAAAGACAATCATCCACTATTTGAGTCTTCATGGCAGGTGAGACCCTACCTCACAATACAAAAACAGACATTTCCTCTGCTGGCCTTTGGCAGTCATGTGTCCTAGGCTAAGCTCATCATGTCCTATTTCAGATTCTAAATTTGGGATGAGTGACATAAAGACCCAGAGGTCAGAGATTGTTCAAAGCATGAGCAGGGGTGACTGCAAAGGGAATCAGCCTTACAGTCCAACAGCAGCAGCATCAAACCCAGATTCTACTGGCTATAGGACAAGACCGTGACTGTGTTCCTTCGCTCTTTTGAGTTTGGGTTCCCAGCCGTCTTCCAATTACTTTCTATTCTGCCTAAATCAGACTACTGTAGCTTGATCCACACAATGGAATAAGTGTTTTCACGGGAGTGGTAGGAAAGGAGTTAACCTTATGAACAAGCATTCACTTTGTTTAAGGAGTTGTTAGTAAGTATAATCAGAGAACTCATTCTTTTCTGTCTCAGCTAAAATTTTGGTGTCTTGTTTTTATTTTCTCTATACTAATATGTTGGGAAGAAAATGTTCAGTTAAAATCTCTTACCTCATGAAACGAATCTATGATAAAGGTCCAAACAGCATTTACCTTGGGTGTAGGTAACAACTGGAAGGGGGCACAAAAGCGTGCTAGACACTGCTCTATCTTGATTTGGGTGATGACGACAGAAACAGGTATTTGTAAAAATATACCCTGTGTACTCTTAAGATTTGTGCATGTGATTCCAGTGAGTTTATCTAAATGATACAGGTACATAAACACATACGTATGTCCCGGAAGTTGTGCTGATGAAAGTATCATCGTATTGATGATAAAGCAAACAAAGAATGTCCTCAAAATAAGCTTTTGTACATACTATTTCCTTTGACCTTGGACTTCCCTGGGCCTTCTATTCTGACAGTGGAAGAATTACCAACTGGATACATTTCAATGTCCGGTGATTTTCTTCAGTGCCTTCCAGAAAAGAACACATCTAGCTCTTCACACCTTCAACATGTTAATCAAAAATCTCTGCTGGGTTCCAAGTGAGAAAGCTGAAGTCCTGCATTTCTCACTGTATCACAATTCCCAAACTCAGAGGCTGACTTTGTCCTTCAAGTCCTGCGTCCATGCTTCCTTTTCTCATCAAGTGACCCCAATCACTATCTGGTTCAAGAGATAATGCTGAATATTAACTGTGTGCTAGTCAATGATACAGGCACTTCATAAGGCCAAACACTCCCCTCTCTCTACAAATGAGGAACAAGACACAGAGAAGTTAAATTACTTCCTTGATGTTAAAATGCTAATTCGGTACGACTGGGTTAAACTGTATCTCTCAGTTCGTGCCACTTACTAGATCTAAAATCCATGTTATTCTCAGCTTTGTTCTTTCATTTTCTCTGGTGATGATGACATAAATTTCTCTTTAAGGACATCCATTTGCCACTTCAAGTTTTGTACACGTACACCCACACTTATTCAAGGCAAGTAATGCCAAGTAGAGGAAGAAATACATCAACTTGAAATCTGCATATATTACTACTCTTCTTCAAGGTAAGAGCCAAAAATATTTTATTTACCATGAAAAGGTCTATGGCCATTCCCAAGTTACAAGAGTCCATCTTACAAATAGAACAAGTATTCAAAATGATGACTGTCCCTCTCCTTCAAAATACCATCATGGCTCCCTCTCTCCAGACTTCTGAGAGGTGGTGATGTTCACAAACATGTCAGTATCACATCTCAAATAGTTCTACTAGAAGCTTCTATGTGTTCCAAAATCCAATCAACAGGCTGAAAAAGACACTAGTGACTCAATTTCCACTTCCTGTGCTCTTATCCTACTACTTTCTGCCCCCAAATCAGCCTTGACCTGTCCTAAGAGGCAAAGGTAAGTCATATCAGTAAGAAACTACAGCATCTATGATTTGATGCTTAGCCCTGTGTCAACACTACATCAACAGCTTGAAGGGGTGGAGTGAAATGAAAAAGAAGAATTTACAAAGCAATTATGAAGACAGAAAGATTAAAAGATCAAGAGAGGTCCTGGGAGAATGGCTGGATGCATTTGAGAGTATGTTGGAAATGATCCCCTAGAATCGGCCTGTGTAATAGGTTCCACCAATCTCGACCCTGGGAAATAGATTTTCCATAAAGACTTAAAAACAGTCTTTGTGGGAGGTTAAGAAGTTTTTCACAATAACTGTGTCTCGTCAAATATGGCATTTGCATAAAAATTTGTATTTCATATAGTAATTTTATTTTCTTAGGACTGTAGCTTCTCCCCCATTTGCAAGTTGAAATAGAATGAAGTATCTGGAGAAAGCAAAATAAACAGTGACTGAAGGAACCCCTCTCAACAAATGCTCACTCGATTTATATTTCAGTAATTATACTTCATAAATCAACGAAGTATTAAACTCCAATTTCAGAACAAAGTTGATATTATCCTGCAATTGATTTCCTTCCATTTTTCCTCCAAGAGAGAATGAAAGAAGGGCAATTCATGAACTAGATTAAAAGCCTGGAATGCAAGTAGTGGGAATATGCCTCAGTTCTGCTAGTCTAATGAGGACTTTTCTATTGTTCCACGTATAATAGAAGCATGCTGATAATTTCAAGGGAAAAGTTCACTGAACTTTGTGCCTGCTCCAAATACTTTTTTCCCATTTCCCTCCACTAGTTAAGATGCATGCAAAATTCTATGCAAATTGAGCCCAGGCCTACTGGAGACTTTGGCACAGCCTCAGCCCTGAGATATAAACTGGCACTGGCCCTGGCCCTGGCATGCATTGCAGGGATCAAGTCACATATGGGTGGAGAAGAAAGCATCTATCTCACCAGGAAACAGCAAAAGGTGAACAAGGATCAAGAGATCTTCACTTCCACTTCAGTGAAAAAGGTAGACTACTTATAGTTTCACGATACTTTTTAAATTATTTTATTACCTCATTTTATATTAACAAAAAAAATTCCTAGTCTACATATATGGTATCTTTCTTCAGGTGAAGAAGGAATTTCATTACTCTCAGATCCTGACAAAGGCAAGAAAAAACTATATACCAGTGTTCCTTATGAATATAGATACAAAACCCAACAAATAGGAATTAAATCCAGCAACACATAAAAGGGGTAACATCACAACCAAGGGGGGGGTGGTTATCTCAGGATTCCAAGATTAGTTCAACATTCAAATTATCAATGTAACTCACCACGCTAACAGACTACAGAAGAAAAATACTTTTTGTCCATCTATTGAGATAAGGTTTAACCAAGTTCAACATCCACTGATAATAAAAACTATTCAGTGACAAAGAACAGAAAAACTATATTCTAGCTGGTAAATTTAACATCACAGGAGTACAGGTTAGCAATAACAAGAGCACTAAGTTAGAACCAATGGGTAAATGTATGTAGTTAAGAAGATCCAAGTTTCTCACTGTCAAAGACAAGAGTTATAATCAAAGGGTGAATACTAGAGCAAACTTTGCAGTACTGGACTAGAGCCAAAGCAGCTCATTTTTCCTTTAATAAATACAGACAGGGAAACATAAAAACACAGGAAAGTTGTATAATGGATTAGTGTATATACACACATTTCCAAGCTCTGTCCACTCAGAGAACCTAAAAGCTGTGACACTCCAGTGGCAAGGAGTACACCTAGTGCCCAGATGTTGGTTTCTATATCCCATTCTCCAATAAAAAGGAAATAAGGAACCTTGGAGAAATGGCTGAGTCAGGGAAGATACAAGAGCAACCTGGAGCATCTTCTGATACCAGAAAAGAAGTTTCCAACATCAAAAACAGATGGAAGCATTTCAAAGAGACAGAGGGGCCAATCTGAAAGAGCTCTCAAATCTACAGCAGAAATAACTTGAGCAAATAAATAATTGTATTTGGTTATAACACAAAGAATAAAATAAATATCCCGGAATCTATAGGATACGAACTTCCTTATGTAAGAACTCCAATCAATATAGAAGGAACAAGGGGAAAAGTCGCTATTCAAACACCCCAGTAATAATTTCCACAGGAAGATCCATGACTAAATGCTGGAATTAGTGGGCAAGTTAAGGACAAACAGGATATTGAATGAGCTACTCTCACAGATGTGGTAGGGTCTTCACAATGACTGAGTAAACTGAACTTTCCCAAGGTGCAAGTAGATTGGGTAGCCTCTCCATTGTTTTCCAGTGCCAACATTTTGATGTTTTAGTTTACTCCCAGCCAGTAGGGGATTACTCATCAGCTTCTAACAGTCAGAAACACACACACCTTTTCATACCAGAAAATATAAAAATCCATGCCCTTGATACAATGCTTGTTTTAGTTTCTATTTTGTTTAGAGAAGGACAGATAAATCTGGCCAATGAAAAGTCACTCGTGGGAGACATAATAAAAAGCCATGTAAGTTTTTCTTTCTTTTAAATTTTAAGCTCAAAATAAGTGAGCTTGCAAAATAAATAAATAAATAAACAAACAAACAAACAAACAAGCAAGCTTGCCCCTGCATACTGCTCAGGGATGATCAAATTGAACATATGGCACTATTCCAGAACACGTAGGTTAGTATTTACAGCCACCTTCCCAATTTCTATTCAGATTCACTACTACAAGATACTCTGATACCTGTGCTTTGGAACTCCCAAGCCACCCCCACTCTGTCCAGCCGTTCTCTTATCCCTGGACTGAAATAGGAATGCCATTTCCCACACCGAGCCAGAAGTCCTATCCCCACCAACACTGGGTGGCCAAAGGATAGCCACTCTATTACCACCTAAGACTTCCTTACACACTTTACGTCTGTACACGATCACCCTTGCCTCAAGGATAAATCACCCCCTGGGCATTCCAACGTCTCAGTTTGCCTCCCTGCTCTCATCCCAGGCAGCCACTGGATGAGACCAAAAAGGGGCTGAGACTGAGAGGAACGCTTAGGTCCAACTCTGGCAGAGGTTCCCTGAAGCGTGGGGCATGTGACACATACCCCTTGGGAACAAGGTAGGCAATCACACATTCCAGGGAGAGGGCCTGGCTCTATGGAGGAGTCAGACCCAGGAAGAACACAAGGCAGCAGGTCTCAGGTGACCAGGTCAGGATCCAAGTTCCAGTATTTCTAGCTGTGCAGAGATCAAGCATGATAGGGTCAAGGCTACCAATCTGAAAACACCCCTATGTACTTAAGTCCTTGGAGTTAAGGGTTAAAGTCACACATTACTCATATATATATCCTTAGATAATATTTGTTGACCTTAAGGAGCAGGACAGGAACAGAAAAGAAAGGTAGAGGTGGGAAAAGGGTACTCACCCTACAAGCTGCTTGGACCCACAGCCTGCACCACCTTGACCTCCTGCAAGTAGCCAAGTCTTAGTTGGGACCTTTGAATGAAGGTCCTAGGGAAATAGGTCCCACACTGGCATGTTTTTTTTCCCTCCAACCTGTGTAGTTGACCCAGGACTCCCTTACACAAGTCAAGATTTGTACATTTAAGACTGTCATCTTGCCCCCGCGAAAGTTGGATTCCCACAATCAGTGTTTACTGAGTGTCTCCTCCGTACCATGTTCGGTCCTCGGTGAAGAAAAGCAGATGCAAAGTCTCCACTCTCACAGCTGCCTCCCTCAGTTTGTGTTCCGGTAAGTAATCACAAATTATGACGGATCAATTTTAATAGAATCTATAAGGTATTTTATGTTTCCCCTTGGTACATTTAACCTTGGCAAAGGAATCAAAATCACTTTCAATATTGCTTTGTTGCTTGATGGCTAACAGTCCTCATGTGAATAGTCTGCCTCAGAGGCCAAGGACAACAAACGATGTTTCATCTGCTTCTCTTACGGGCTATTTCTGTTCTTCGGTCCAAGGAGCCCTTCCGAAGGAGCGTGGCTAGGAGTGTGCCAACATCTGGCGACCCTTCACTGCCCTCAGCTCCACTCAGAACTTGATGACTGCTGGACCTACCGCGTAAGCATCCTGGGACATGGTCTCTTCCACCCGCATAGACTGCCACAAAAAAGCAGCTGCCACAGAAACCCCACCCCACTCTGGCGCTCCCGAAGCCTAGGTCTAAGCAGGCTGTGGACAGGCTGTCGTTGGCGGGTACTCACAGGCCTACTGATAAGCCGCTTCGCTCACCATGAGCATCATTCCCATCATCCGAGATCGACAGCTGAGATGACAACACAGGCCAGAAAAACGTATCCTTTAGATGCCTGGTATGGTCCAGGAAATCACAAGAGCTAGAGACTCTGATGAGAAACTGGATCTCCCCTGGCCCACAGCAGGCAGGCTAAAACTAAGCCTTTCCTTCCCCATCCCCTAAAAGCAACACAAAATCAAATGGGCAGCTCACCTTTCAGAGGTGTGCACACTCAGAATTTGGAGAGACAGGTTAACCTAGCTAGGACACTGGCCACAAAGTGTCTTGATTTATATAAAAACTAAGAAGGATGTTGGGACACCTGGGGGCTCAGTGGCTGAGCATCTGCCTTTGGCTTGGGGCATGACCCCGGGGTCCCAGGATCGAGTTCCACATCGGGCCCCCTGCATGGAGCCCGCTTCTCCCTCTGCCTGGGTCTCTGCCTCTGTGTGTGTCTCTCATCAATGAATGAATGAAAGAACGAATCTTTTTTAAAAGACTGGGAAGGACTCTGATCACCATATTTCTAATTAGTCAATAAACAATTCCTGAGTGCTTACTCTCCAGGTGCCACATGCTGCCTGACGCTCACCTCAAATGTCACAGAGTTAACCAAACGCTTCCAGTAGGCAGGTATTAGGTAGCAGGTGTTCAGTTGGTACTCATCAAAGAGAAGGTAAGTGCATCGGCTGAGTAAAGGAGGTCGTTGGGAGAGTAGAGGAGGGAAGGAATGTAACTCAAAGTAGGAAAGGACACAGAGTTTCTCTCTAAAGGCTCTGTTTTTTCATAAGCCTGACTCAATGGCTGCTTGCTTCTATCTCCATATGTCAAGGGCTTTCAAAGGATAAGATATCCTCCACTTGTTTTAAATGTTTTATGAAGACCAAACAATTCATAGAATTAAATGCCACCTAAGAGGATCTGAGTCCTAAGGACAAGCATTGCGGCTGTGAAGTACTTCAGTCCCCAGCATGTTAAATCCTCGACACACACACACGAGAGTGTACCAGCCACCCTTCCCCAGTTGTGTCCACGAACCTCCAGTCCCCTTTGTCCTGCCTCTATCAAATGTTACCCATCAGCAGTGCAAAAAACTCACAACACAATACACCAGGATGATGTCCCTGTGAACTAGGGTGTTCTGACACACTGCTAAAGGGAGCAGACTATTCTAGAAAGTCTTCTGCTAGATGCCATGACTGTGGTGGTCACTGAACCTGCTGGCTACTCAAAAATCCCAACCCAAGACATATAACAGCTTTATGATGAGGTGAAATGTGGCCCTTCCTGGAGACACAGCGAAGGGTCTTCACTTGGGACAAATCCTAACAACATACTTAACCCGAGCATGTAAGAGAAAGGGGGGAAAAGTGCCAAGAGAAACAAATCAACATGCCTCAGGTAATCCATCTCCTAACTCAAACCAAAAATATGCAAAAAAAAAAAAAAAAAGATGATCGTATGGTCAAGATGAAAGGCTACCCCCGGCATAGGGGAAAATAGAACAGCTGAGGTAAAAATGAAAAAGTAAAAATTGAAAAAAAAAAAAAAAAAGTAAAAATCGCCACCACGACTGTAATCCAGGAAAGCTGACGAGGCAAGTCCAGTTCTAGAAGTTAAGGCTGGAGTGTGCAAGGTCCTTCCGCAGAAGCCTCCCTCCTTCCAAACGTCTGAGCTTCGTGCTGCCATCAACTGTGGCTTGAAGAATAACCCAGAATGTGTCTTCCGACCTCTGAGCCCTGACGGTGCTTCAGTAACCCTCCGCGGGCGCTGGCTCACGGGATCTGAAACTTCTCCTTATACTAGGATTCATGTTGGAAGTTTCTTCCCGGAGTTTCTCATTTTCACATTTAAATTATTTTCAAAAAGCCCTTCATTTTAAAAAATCCTCCACTGGCTCGTGGCCTGGCTTACTAACTCTGACTGGACAGGTTCACAGCCAGCAAGGCCGTTGGGCTTCTCCATAAGGCAGCCTCCGAGGCAACGCCCTGCCAACAGGCAGCAGTGTCCTTTAGGAACTTCCAGGAGCGTCACCGACCTACCCTCGGTCAACGGTGGGCCTCTCCCCCAGGACCTGTAGCACCTTGGTGCCAACACACCTACAGGCATTCGTCCACTGGGAGAAGCACAGAGGACCCAACAAGTCACCTTGGTCAAGGCCAGAAGTGACCGAAATGCCAGCTCCTATTCCCTCATGGCCCAGGCTGCTCCTACTGCCGTAACCACAAACCAAGAACTTCTTTCTCCGAGTTCTGGAACCAAGATCGTGGCACCGATATGCCCGTTGTCTCGGGAAAGCTATCTCTTCACCATAACTTCACACGGTGCAAAGAGGGAGAACTCTCTGGGGTCCCTCGTAAAAGGGGACTAATCTCATCCGTGGAAGCTCCAACCTCCTGACCCAAGCACCTCCCACAGGCCCCCCTCTTCAGGCCAGCATCCTGGTTGTGAGGATGTCAACACACGGATCTGGAGGGGACCCAGAGAGTCCCCATATGCTTTCCCACAGCACCTCCCCATATGCTTTCCCACAGAAACTCCCACACCAAGTCCTTAACTTCTCTTTTAAACCAAGCTGACTGGGATGCCTGGGGGGCTCAGCTGGTGAAGAGTCAGCCTTGAGCTCGGGTCATGACTCCCGGGGAATAGGATCAAGCCCTGCTTCCGCCTCTCTGCTCAGCAGGGAGTCTGCTTCTTCCTCTCGCCCCGCCCCCCACTTGTGCACATGTGCACATTCTCCATCAGATAAATAATTCTTTAAAAAAATAAAAATTAAAAAAAAACAAACCAAGTTGACTGTGGAAAGTGTATATGCAATATACCCAAATAGGTAAATCTCCCTACATGGAAAGAGGATTCCAACTACCTTCATTCTGACTCCGGCTTTCTAGTGGGTTCACTCTTCTTCTCAGCTCACCTCTTAACTCCGGCCAGAAACCCTGCTGGCAAAGTCTCCCGCACTGGGAGCTGAACCTTCCCTCTCAAGCAGTAAACAGCGCCCAGAACCAGCCAGTCCCTGCCTGATACCGACCCCGAGACCATGGTCACCCTGACCTCTGCTGCCCACCTGCACGTACCCGTCATCCTCTGTCCCATGTGGCCCATATACAAACTGGGAAGCATTTTCAGCACTTTGGGGACAATCTTTGCGACATGAGTCCCCTGTCTTCTTAGTGATGGCCTCACTCAGTGAATTCCTTTGTTTTACCACCGTCCATCTCTGCCTTAGGGTTTCGCCAGCAGTGACCTGCAGAACCTGCTGCCTGGGACCCTGGGAGCCAGGGGCTCTTGCACTCCTGCGCCTCAGCTACAACTTCAGTAATATTCACAGAATATACACACACTCTTTTGGGAATATGTAGATCATAATTTTAAAAGACTTTTCAATCACTGAATTCATGTAGAAAGGTAAAGACGCAAGGTCCTTGACTTTACCTCCACCAACGCCTTGAAGTTCAAGGGGTAAGTTCATCAAACATTTGTTTAACTAATGACAACGGAGGGCCAAATGCTCTGCTCACCCTCCCTGGGGCTGACTAGGCCAGGGCCTGAGAGCAACCTTAGTACCATCCCTCAAGAGATTATGTTCCCACAGGAACCAGCTGTTCATACCTCCTGCAGGCTTGCCTTCTGGCAATCAAATAATTAATAAAAGTGAGGATCAAAGAATCCTAAACCAAAAAATTCTGGATGTGGAATTCCAAGACATTGTGAAAAATATTCTCTGAAGGATCATTCAGGCAATTTGACTAAAAGTCACCAATTTAGCCATAAAACATGTAGTTGCATAAATTGACTGGTTGGGTTTTCCCGGCTACGTTGTCCACGTGACATTTAACTTTAAAATAGAATACCTTCCCTCCTGCACTAATCTCCCCTGGATTATGGCTTTTCAGTTGGATTCACATAACTTTTTAGATACATCGATTGCTATCTGAACGCGCTTCCTACTCAAACACAGAGCATTCTTTGTTAACTGAACTCACCACATAAACTCTTGCTATCTCAACCCAAAATCTAAATATGTTCAGATGAGAAATGTCTATAGTTTCAGAGTGATGCATGAATTATCTTTAATCTCACCCTGAGACAGAGTGAAGACTGGGCACAATTCGAAAGGTTTGGAGGATTTTAATCAATAACCCATACTACAGGGATGGCTAACAAAAATACTTCAAGTATCTTTATCAAAGTTTATACAAAATCATTTCAAACCCATGAGGATAGCAACTATCAAAAGTAGAAAATAATCAAACTCCAATAAAAAAATATACAAAAAAAAAAGTAGAAAATAGCAGACATTGGTGAGGATGTGGAGAAATTAGAATCCCTGTGCATTGTGGTAAGAAAGTAAAATAATGCAGCCACTGTGGAAAATAGTTTGACGATTCCTCTAGAAGTGAGAGAATCAGAGCATGATCCAGAAATTCCCTTCTAGATATACAACCAAAAATATTCAAAGCAGAAACTCAGATACTTGTACACCCATGTTCACAGCAGCAACGTTCACAATAGCAAAAGGGAGAAACCACCCAAATGCCCATCAACAGATGAACTGATCAGTAATTGTAGTATACAAGCAAATATTATTCAGTATTTAAAAAAATAATAAAATTCTGACATATGCTAGGACATAGATAAAAACATTCTAGGTGAAATAAGCCAGACACAAAAGGACAAAACTGTATGATTTCACTGATGAGACACCATGAGTATTCAGATGCGCAGACAAAACAGAATGGCAGTTGGCACAGGCTGAGGGAACAGTGGGGAGGGAGTTACTGTCTAATGGGTACAGAGTTTCAGTTGAGGAACACGGAAAATTCCGGAGGTGGAGAATGGTGATGGTGGCACAACAATGTGAATGTATTCAAAGCCACCAAAATGTCCTTATAAATGGTTACGTGTTAAAATTTATATATATTTTGCCAAAATAAAGGGGAAAAATCTATTTTAGAGACCATAAGATATCAGTACACATCTACTAGAAAACCTAAAATAGTAATAGTTTTATTTTATTTTATCCAGATGAGAAGGTGGATAAACCTACTGCAGTCATCATTTCACTCTATGTGTATCGAACCAACATGCTGTACACCTTAAATTTATCTAGCGATGTAAGTCAATTATTTCTCAATAAAATCTAAAACAACAATGCTACGTATTGAAAACGATGCAAATAAACTGGATCTCGCATATATCGTTGGTGTGACCGTAGTACGGTACAGCCACTCTGGAACAGAGACTGACTAAACACGTACTTAGCGTACAATCCAGCAACCACACTCCTGGGCATTCATCCCAAAGAGATGAAAATTCGGCAAACACAACCTATAAATAATTGTTCACATCAGATTTATAGCAGTCAACACCTGGGAGCAACCAACATGTCCTACCATGTGCGAATGGTTGAAAAAAATGTAACACATCCAAACCAAGAATACTGCTCATCAGCAAAAAAGAAGGAACTGCTGATACACACAACAGTTTGAATGGATTGTAAGGATGTTACACTGAGTGAGAAAAAGGCAAAAATCGAAAGATCACAAGCTGCATCACTCCGCTTACCTAACATTTCCAAATGAAATTACAGAAGTGGAGAACAGATCAGTAATTTCCAGGAGTTAGAGTTGAGGGACACGTGGTTCATTCACATGGAGGTTGAAGGTACTTTCAATGATCTGCCATCAAAAATGCTTTGAAAATTATTCTGTATTCTCACCAGAACCACATGCAATTTAGTTAACGTCCCTCCCCAGTCATTCCAACCTCCACTGAAAGCACAGTGGTAGCTACCCACGTAAATTCCAACGACAGCATGTCACACACCAACTTGCATCCACCACAATTTGGCCTATTTTCTTCCCAGTTTTGCCCCGGGGGAAAGGTTACTATTAAGTTTGATCAGTGCTATTGACACAATACCCTCTTTTTTCCCACATTTAACCCTCTACCACTTACGTATACATTTTTATAATTCAAGAACACACTTTATTTCAAACAAATATAATATATAAAAATCTGAATGCAAAGGCAGAATTTAGTATGATCATCACGTGTTCACCACTGGGTTTTGCTGAAGAGTGTACTCTCCTGCTAAAATGATTGTTTACCTGTAACTGTTCCAAAACACTCTTGCTACTATATTCTTCGCTGAAGTAGTGCAGGTGTAAGGGATCATAAGAATCACAACACCAAAAGCAAACAATTGCAGTATTATGAAAGCCAATGTTGGATTTCACACCGAAAAAGCCATACAACTCATGTTGGTACCACTAATCCTTAGGACAGTTTTCTTTACTGCAATTCATGCCAACTGTTTTCAGTTTCTTTCAAAAATATGAATTATCCCCTTCACACAAGATTTTATGATGAGATTAAATGACATTTGTGATTCCTGTTTGACCCACAAATATTCTTAATTTATGACTGGCCAAGTACATGTAAACAGTTTTATAAAATTCTATCATTAAAGCATTAATCTGAACATCTCTACTGAAAATGAGAACCTCATTAATTTTTTAAGTACTTAGCAGAGTTACTTTCATTTTTTAAATATTTCTTAAATCCACACATTATATATACATAGAATATATGCACAGATATACATATAAATGTGTATAAGTGTGTACATAAATGTGCATATCTTTTTTAAATTCTTTATTTAAATTCAATTTAGGGAGCACCCGGGTGCTCAGTGACTGAGCGTCTACCTTTGGCTCAGGCTGTGATTCCAGGGTCTTGGGATCAAGTCCTACCGGTAGAGAGCCTGCTTCTCCCTCTGCCTGTGTCTCTCATGAGTAAATAAAAGTTTTAATTAATTAATTTAATTTAGTTAACCATTACTACATTATTGGTCACTGGGGTAGAGTGTAATGATTTATCAGTTGCATATAATACCCAATGCTCGTTGTATCAAGCATCCTCCTTTAATGCTCATCACCCAGTTATCCCAGCCCCCTGGCAACCTCTTCCAGCAACCCTCAGTTTGTTTCCTAGACTTCAGAGCTTCTCACAGTTTGCCTCCCTCTCTATTTTCATCTTATTTTATTTTTCCTTCCCTTCTCCTACGTTCATCTGTTTCTTAAATCCCACAATAAGTGAAATCATATATTTGTCTTTCTCTGAATGATGTATTTCACTTAGCATAATACCCTCCAGTTCCATCCACATTGTTGTAAATGGCAAGATTTTGTTCTTTTTTTATGGCTAATATCCCATTGTGTGTGTGTGTGTGTGTGTTGTTGTTGTTGTTGTTGTTTCCCTATCCATTCATCAATGGGCATCTGGGCTCTCTCCATAATCTGGCTACTGTGGATATTGCTGCCATAAACACTGGGGTGCAGGTGCCGCCATGGCTGGGCTGTACAGTAGTTCTATTTTTAACTCTCTGGGGATGCCCTGTCTTCCAGAGAGGCTGCACCAGCTTGCATTCCCACCAACAGTGCAAGAAGGTTCTCTTTTGTCTGCATCCTCGCCAACATCTCATTTTCTGTGTTGTTAATTTTAGCCATTCTGACTGGTGTGAGGTGGTATCTCCTGTGGTTTTGATTTGGATTTCCCTGACGCCAAGTGACACTGAGCATTTTTTCATGTGTCCATTGGTCATTTCATGTGTCTGTTGTCTGTTCACGTCTTCTTTGGAGAAGTGTTTGTTTATGTCTTTTGTGCATTTCTTGGCTAGACGGTTTATTGGGTGTTGAGTTTGATAAGTTCTTTATAGATTTTGGATGCTAGCCCTTTGTCTGATAAGACATTTGCAAATATCTTCTTCAATTCCACAGGTTGCCTTTTAGTTGTGTCGACCATTTCCTTTGCTGCGCAGAAGCCTTCTTTTTTTTTTTTTTAAATAAATTAATTTTTATTGGTGTTCAATTTACCAACATACAGAAAAACACCCAGTGCTCATCCCGTCAAGTGTCTATCTTGATGAAGTCCCAAGAGTTCATTTTTGCTTTTGTTTCTCTTGCCTTTGTGTGTGTCTAGCAAGAAGTTGTTGTGGCTGAGGTTACAGAGGTTGCTGCCTGGGTTCTCCTCCAGGATTTCATTTTGATGGACTCCTGTCTCATACTTAGCTCTTTCATCCATTTTGAGTTTATTTTTGTGTATAGTTTAAGAAAGTGGTCCAGTTTCATCCTTCAGCATGTGGGTGCCCAATTTTCTCAACTTCATTTGTTCAAGAGACCTTTTTCCATTGGGTCATTAATTTCTTTTTTTTTTTTTTTTTGTGGATTCTTTGTTATCTGTTCTCAAGGGAACTTAAGAAGCCATGTTTCCTCTTTCTAGAAAGTCACATTTAATAACTATAACCATATTTCAACCAATAAATATTTATAGCAGATGCTTAACTGTATTCGGCTTTAGTGACCCATATTTTCAAACTCTCTCCCATGCTCCCCATTTCCCACATCCCATATGACCCCAGACCAGCCCTCATCCATTTGCTGCTCCACAACCTGGTCATTCCAAATTCTGAGCTGGCACTGACATCTTCAGAAATCCCTAAAGACAAACCTAGTCTCTGACACGCTCTACCACGACAGCTCTTCCTAAACTGCTTAATGAGCTCTCCCCTGCAGCTCTCTCTCTAGCTGTTCCTTCCACTGTTATGATCTTCACAAAAGTAAAGGCTTTTAAGACAAGCCTTCTGGGAAAACACGGAACCTCAGTAGCCATGCACTGCCCCCCCACCCGAAGTCTCCCCATCTTGCTTCCTCCTCCAGAAAACACACTGTCACTGTGACTCCGAAACAGACCACCAGGGAAGGACCTCAGGCTGTGGGTTCTGCCTTCAGTGGTCCCACCACCTGTCACAAGACACAGAGGTTCTTCTCCTCTGCACTTAGAAGAAAATATGCGCAAAGTTACATGTGAGGACGTGTAACCACCACCTAAGGTGATACAGGGAGGCAGAGTCAGAAGACCCGGTTTCAGTGCTCGCACTGCCCTCCCTCAAGGCGTGATCTGCACCAGCCTCTGGAGCCCGAGGCTACCAGGCCCTCTCTCCCACTCTCTGGGCTGCCTCAAGCCCATGACCCTCTCAGACCATGCCCCCTCCTGTCCTGCCTGCCCGCTGGTGAGGCCACCGACCCTCCTAACCTCAGACCCTTTAAGAAGTGTTCCCTGAGCCCCTCTGGTGGTTCCAGAAGCATCTTCAGCTCATCCTTACCCACCCATTTCTCACTATTCACTCTCTAGGATTATGCTGCCTCCCCACTAATGAAGTACTGAGGGCAGGATAGCATGGTGGCCTGCTTCTCCCCATTTGTATAGCCTGTGCCCAGCGGATTTGCCATAAAGCTTAAGCTTCAAGACTCCTCCTCTACAAGGCCTCTTCTGAGGCCAAACGTAACACATAGGGCCCTAAGTGTTATGTTTGTTTTTTTTCTTTTTTTTTTTTTTTAAAGATTTATTTATTTATTTATTCATGAGAACACAGAGAGAGGGGCAGAGACTCAGGCAGAGGGAGAAGCAGGCTCCATGCAGGGAGCCCGACGTGGGACTCGATCCTGGGTCTCCAGGATCCCGCCCTGGGCCAAATGCGGCGTTAAACCACTGAGCCACCAGGGCTGCCCGTTTGGTTTTTTTCTAAATTTCTAATAGTAACATACTTTAAATGTGACAGTTTGATCTGTGGAGGTCAGGGTGGTCACTTTGGCCACCAGAGGAAAACAACATAGACTACTGGGAAATGACCTTGTCATTGAGTGTTTACCCCAAGTGTTTTGGGTGAAATGTCATGGAAAAATATAATTATTTTCTATTCTATGCTGGAGTTAGGTGGGAAATGTTTTAACGGCCACTGAGTACACTTTCTTTCCATGCGACTTCCCCTAGAACATATTCCCCTTGCCTGTTGGGTGGCACTAATGTGTCTGAAGGCATTTTCAGGACTTGGTGAAGAGGAGGCTGGAATGTGAACATATATGGAATTTCTCAGCTTTTAAAAATTTTGTCATTTCTCATTATACTCATTTTGATGTACTTTTGTTTATATAATCTTATGTTCTTTTTCTGAAAAAGAACCCTTCAAATTGCATAAGCCCAGGCCTCATAAAACCTGGACCTGCCCCTGCCTGTTTCTCACCTGACTTGGCACATTTATCTGGTCAAGTGTAATAACGCACGCCCAAATGTACCCAGGCAGGTCATCTAACATCTCTCAGTTCACCTCCTCCAATAAATAGCAGTGTGTGCTTCTAATGAAAGAGCTAATGTGTAAAAACACTTTGCACAGCACTACAAGGTGCCTCAAAACAGGTCAGGTAGTAACAGGTAGACTTCTTTCCAACGCCATGGAGTTGGAGTTCATCTTCTACTAAGAGATAGGAGAGACTAGTCAGGAATGCCCAGGAAGAGGGGGGAGTTCGTGGGACATCATTCACAGATCATCTTAACTGAGTTAGGAATCTCTTCAGAAATCTTCAGCTGGACAAGATAATCTTTTAATTCCCTGTTATTTTCCCAGAACGTCCTTCCTGTTAAATTCTAAACCCTAGCTAGGAATTGTCTACCTCACAAAAACTTAATTTTTGCATTGCATAATTTGGGAGATTCTATGTGATGCCTCTATAGTTAAGCCTCAAACTCGGGAGGATGTGTTCCCCACAAATCTCCTAATTTTCTTTTGTTACAGTCCCCTCCTAACTGGACCTTTGCTCTGACTACAGTGCACCTGGAATAAAAATAAAAAATAAAAATAAATAAAAAAATAAAAAACTGCCCCTATCCCAAAATAGGGGTGGTCGTATACCTGCTGGGAAAATCGTACAACAGCACAGAAATAAGGAAGCAATAAAATTGAAGAGTGTCCTGAAAACTGACCACTGTTTGAGTCGAACTAAATTAGAACTACATATTCATTTGACAAACACTAATTGAGCCCAGCACTGTCCTGGGCACTGCAAAATCAGGGGACATAAAAAATATTTTAAACCTCAGCTGCCTTGAGGATCACAAGCTTAATAAAAGAGATCAAAACAAACAATAATACAACCTCCCCATAAACCTAAAATGGTAAGTTGGGTGTCCCATTTGGGCTGAAATCTGCACAATGAGTAAGAATTTAATTATACCAAGGGAGAGGAAATAAGAGTGTGCCAAGGACAGGAAGCAGCATATACAAGGTCTGGCCAAATGAGTAAGCATGACACTCATGAGGCCCTGAGAACAGTAGGGCTGGAGTTTATGTGCAAGGGGTTTATACAATCGTAGATGTGACCAAGCGCCACCTTTAATTATCATTTTTTCAGCTGGGTCACCCATCTCCCCAGTGACCACAGCAGCCACAGTCTAGAATGTTGCTATCATGGGTCAGAGAACAAGCTTACTTTCCCTCGGTGGTTTTCTAGAAATTCAGTCAGCCAACATTTACTAAAAAGCTGTAATACACTGGACACCGCACTAGATTATTTCAATATAATGAAAGTTAATAATCTGTGTCCACAGGACACCTAGTTGTGGTATAATAGAGAATGCCCTGGGCTGAAAGAGGATCTGGGGTTCAAATCCAAATTCTAACAATTCAGCTAGGTGGCCAGTCCTTGCCCACTTCTGAGCCTATCACAGCTCCTGGCCAAGATAAGTGAGTGCTGAGAAAGAAAAAACAGTCCCACTTCATTGAACCTCAGCTTTCCTTCTGTAAAGGAAGGCTAATTCCTATGGTTTTGGTTTTTTGTTTTTATTTATTTTTTTTTAGATTTAGTTACTTATTTATTCATGAGTGACACAGAGAGAGAGGCAGAGACACAGGCAGAGGGAGAAGCAGGCTCCACACATGGAGTCTGAGGAGGGACTTGATCCCAGGACCCTGGGATCATGACCTAAGCCAAAGGCAAATGCTCAACCACTAAGCCACCCAGGTGCCCCTAATTCCTAGGGATTTGTATGTATTGAGAACTCTTTAAAAAGTATACAGTACCATGTCTGGCACATAACAGATTAAAAACCAAACATTTGTAATATATTTCATTGGATCCGTGTGTCCATTTTGCTCCAAATTATTTCTCCTACTTAAATGTGAAAGTTATTATTCTGTAGTGGAATTTTCATATTTTATATTTTTTGAGGGGTCACTTGGCAGGATGAGCACTGGGTGTTATATGTTGGCGAATCGAACTCCAATTAAAAAAATATATACAAAAATAAATAAATTTTTCTAAATTTTTTTAAAGCAGAAAGCAATTATTTTCTTTCAATTATCTTTACCTTTGGAAAGTCAAGCCTTTCAGGCCACAAGCTCTATCCATGGTACCAAGGGGTAATATATCCTGATTATCAAAATAACTAGGAAGCAAAAGCATCTTCCAAAATGGTAACCTAGGGCACTGGGTGGCTCAGTGGTTGAGCGTCTGCCTTTGGCTCAGGTTGTGATCCAAGGGTCCCGGGATCGAGTCCCACATCAGGATCCCTGCATGGAGTCTGCTTCTCCCTCTGCCTATGTCTCTGCCTCCTCTCTGTGTCTCTCTCATGAATATATAAAATCTTTAAAAAAAAAAAAAACACAGAAACAAAATGGTAACCTAACCCATAAAGTTCAAACAAGTCTTAGAAAACTTCCAAAAAGATACCAAATGTGTAGCTTTTCCACAGTCTCAGCCTAGATACAATAAAGTATCCCATGCCTACCCGAGAGATATTTCTGGTTATGGAGCCAGCACAGCTTGGGCAAAGGTCTGCTATAGGAAAATAAAACCCACCAAGGTAGAGAGAGAACTTGTCTGATCAAACAGATAGAGGATAGGGAT